>NW_017674018.1:45492-82277 GCF_001879085.1 Nicotiana attenuata
GAAGGGATGCATGAGGAGGCTATGAATTTTGCCTTCGCGTTCGCGATGTTGGTCCCGCGTCCGCGAAGGGGTGAGGTCCCGAGTGTTTCGCGAACACTATGTGTTTCCCGCGTTCGCGTAGTGTAAATAGAGCGGCTGGGGTCCTGGCCCTTTTGTGTTTCGCGTTCGCAGTATAGTTTACGCGTTTGCGATGGTATGGCAAGTGGAAGCTACGCGTTCGCGTGACGGATACCGCATTCGCGAAGGTTTAAGCGGATTAGGCATCGCAATCGCGTCTGGTTCGTCGCGTTCGCATAAGGCAATTAATGGTCAACGAGATGTTGTGCATCGCGATCGCGAGGAGTTGACCACGATCACGAAGAAGGATTTTGAGTGCTGGGCAGAAAGTTTATAAAATATTTCATCCGCGATTTTGAGCCATTTTTCCTCCATAGTTGAGTATTTTGAGAGCTTTTTGAGGGAGATTCAAGAGGGAATAAAGGAGAATCGATTGAAGGTAAGATTTTTGAACCTAAAACGTGATTCCATTGTGAAATCTAGCTAGAAATTCATGGAATTTGAACAAAAATGGAAGAACTAGGGCTTGGAATTTTGGAATTTTAACTTGGGATTTGAGGGGTCATTTGGGCTCCGATTTTGGTGTTCTTTATATGCATAGACTCGTGGGAAGATAAGGAACCCGTTGATGTAAAAATTTTTGAGTTTCAAGAAGCGGGCCCGGGGCTCGGGTTTTGGTAATTTCGGAATTTGTGCCCGTTATCGATTGTTTTAGCTTGGGCTTTGTTCCCTTAGCATATTGTGATGTATTCGCTCTGATTTTGGTTAGATTCGACGCGCGTGGAGGCTGATTTGAGGGGCAAAGGCGTCGCCAGCTAGAGATTTCACTGGTTCGAGGTAAGTAATGATTGTAAATACTGTCCTGAGGATTTGAAACCCCGGATTACACATTGTTGTGTTACTTGAGGTAACTTACGCGCTAGATGACGAGCGTGGGGTAGAGCACCGCTGGGGATTGTGACCTAGTCCTTCCCGAACGAGTACTTTAATGCGTATTTGATAGTTAATTGTTTGATGTTATTATATTTTGGGTTGTATGCCATGTTTGGGGCCTTGTGCCGACTTGTTGAGACCCTTAGGGGCATTTTTACTATCTATCCTCACTCTACTTGTTTGAAAACATGTCCTCAGTCATGTGTTACCTGTTTATTACTCAAATTTGGCTTTATCACTATATTCTTAAAATGTAGAAATTGTTTTGCGCTGAGTTCCCTGTTTTATTGTGATAGACCGAGGGTCTGATTGTGAGATTGATGACTGAGATATACTGAGAGTCTGATGGTGAGGTTAATGAATGAGAGAGGCCAAGGGCCTAGTTGTGAGAATTATATCTCTATGGATCGGGCTGCACGCCGTAGCAACATATATATATATCCATATATATATATATATATATATATATATATATATATATATATATATATATATATATATATATATATATATATATATATGGATACGGATCGGGCTGCACACCGCAACAATACTTATATTGGTCGGGCTGCACGCCGCAGCAATACTTATATTGGTCGGGCTGCACGCCGCAGCAATATTGCGCTTGGGCCGTAAGGGGCCCCTCCCGGAGTCTGCACACCCCAGTGAGCGCCGTCGACGAAGTATATGGATCGGGCTGCACGCCGTAGCGATATATGGATCGGGCTGCACGCCGCAGCGGTTACTATATGGTACCTATTGAGCGAATGCTGAGTACGAGTACTGATTGGTACGAGTTGAGTCACGAGTGACAGAGAGGCTAGGCCGAGGGGCGATAGATGTATACATGCATATGAGTGATGTTTGCCTGAGAGGCCTGTTTATGAACTTATTGATTTCACTCCTTTTTAAAGTGAGTTTCTATCGAATATGTTGATTTATTGACTGTTTTCGCTCATCTTTATATTGAGCCTCTGTCAGAAAGTTGAACAAATGTTTTAAAACAACTTTTATTTAAACTGGGGTTTATGAGATGTACAGAAATTAATCACTGATTTGGCATTTGGTTATTTCCACCGAGATTTTCAAGTTATGAAGTGTTTATGATTACTGTTTTGCCCGAGGGGCTGTTTTATGAACTATGCTTTGCCCGAGGGGCCGATTATGGCTTTAATCGCTATTATTATTTTAAGTGGTATTGAACCCCTACTGAAACTGCTGGAAAGTATTTCAAAATGATTTTTACTAAAAGCTGGATTTTAAAAGGGAAGGTTGACTCGTATTATGATTTGAAAGTCTGTTGTGTTTATTGAGACTAACGTGAATGTGGATTCATTGTTTCCTACTGCTCAGTCTTTATTTACTCTTATTACTTACTGGGTTGGAGTACTCACATTACTCCCTGCACCTCGTGTGCAGATTCAGGTATTTCGGAACCCGGTAGCGGGTGTTGATTGCTCAGACGCGGAGTCATCAGAGTTAGCAAGGTGGCTGCACGACGTTCGCAGCACCGTTTCCTTCCTTTCATTTCTATTACTGTATTTAGTACATATTTAGATTTTGTTGTACTCAGATCTTGATAGATGCTCATGACTAGTGAGACCCCAATGTCGGGCTTGTATATTAATTCCGCACTGTTCTTTCAGACTTATATTATGAAATATTGTTTAATTAAAGGCTTAAAAATAACTCTTAATGATTAAAAGGTTAATGTGAGTGTTGTGTCGGCTGGCCTTGTCTTCACGAGAGGTGCCATCAAGATCGGGCCGATTTGGGTCGTGACAGTATGCTTTCATCCCTGTTAACCACTCTGGTAATCACCGTGGCCATAATATTCCCAACGTTGATTGGAAACCCCGCCATGATAGCCCCCACAATAATAGCCGGGGAAACTGGCATATCACTATCATGCGTAGTAGGATCTAACCGGCTGCACACAAAAGTCTCCCACCCCTTTGCCTCGAAGTTCAAAGTGTTCCTATAAATCGGGACCCCAGGTGTCAGCCAAGCTGGAGTAGTCTCCGGAGCATAGTCGTTCACGGTCTTGCCATCAAACTTGATTTTCTTGTTCCAGACTTTGGTAAAAAATGTGCCCTTTTTGATGTGGGATACATTGGCGTAAAACTCCTTGACCAAATGTTCATTGGCATCAGGTAGGTTGCTGGTGAAGGATTTCCACCCCATTCTCTCATTGAACTGCCTTTGATATTAGGGTTATGCGGTAGCAGATACCGCTCAATGAAAACCCTCTCATGTGTGAGTGACCTCTGAGGCCACCATTCCCGAAACTTGTGGTAGGCTTTTTCACTTACAAATCTTAGTTGCCATACCCCCGGGTTCCTTGTTCTCTCCACCCCTCCTGTCTGGGTGTCACCACCCCTCCCGTTGCCAGGGATCTCAACATCTACATCAATGGATTCCTTTCTAGGTGGAGAGGCTGCAGGATAAGCTGATGCTGAAGACTCACTACTTTCCTCTGAGCCATCAGACGACTCAGAACAAGCAGGGGAAGCTGGGGGTGTAGGCTCGTCTCTCAATTGGAATCTCACTAGAAAGTCTGCTGGGATATGGGTTGCCACTAAATCTCCCTCCGAAACCTCCCGGGAGGGGACATATTCACTACCCTCAGAATGGGATACGGCTCTGTCCGCAACTTTGATTTTTTACCTCAATTTCCCTATCAATTTCTGGACCGCTAGTGGTAGCTTGGTCCTTCCTTGACCTCCTCTTCCCCTGCCTCGGGAAGATTCAGCCCTCCCATTTTGTGCATCACCGGCACCTCTAGATCGGACCATTGTCTGCAGACAAAATCAGTGAAAGAACATTAGTATTGGTGTTAAAAGAAACATCATAGAAAAACAGATAAAAAGTTTACAGTGTTCCAAAAGCAGTGATCCTCTAACAGCGGAAAAAGGAGCGCAGCCGCGGACTAGCTACCGATGAGAGCGGAATGAACGCGGCCGCGGAGGACTAGGATTCAGACTACCCAGCCTCTGAAGTTGAACAACCGCTGAGAGCGGATTTTTGGGCACGGCCGCGAAAATTGAATCGCTGACCACGGAAAAACAAACGCGGCCGCGGACCCAGTTTGACAAGTCTCTGAACCTGGAATCCGTTGTCCGCGAAAATTAAAACACGGCCGCGTAAAGAAGGTCGCTGTCAGCGGAATTTCAATCGCTGACTGCGGAAAGCAGACCAATTTTTAACTTCTTCACATGAACGCTGACCGCGGAATTACAGCCGCAGCCGCGGAATTCAAAAATCCAACTGGCAACCTAGGCTTTCACTTTTTCTTCTCACTAACAGGTATCATGAACACTTCCAACCCCAATTAGGCCTCAACTAATTAATCAACCAATTAACCCTAACTAATTTGGCATCAAACACTTAACAACTAATTAACCCTAGGTAAAACTAAAACTAAAAGAAAAAGAAGAGGAAGAAGTTAAAACTAAAAGATAAGAAAAGCATAAATTGTAAAACGAGGATGATTTGAGCATACCAGTAGTTGGATGTTTGTTGGAAATTAGCTCTGATTAGAATTGTGCAGATTAGGGTTCAGAGTGAAAGAGGATGAACAGTGAATTTTCTTTTGAAAGTTCAAATTGCGAAAAGGGTAAAAGGTTCCCTGACCTTCTATATATACTAAAAAGACTGGGACCCACAGATTTTACCTGGCGCGGCGATGGACCCGCGCTTTTACCTGTTCTGAAGAGCTGCTTGCTCAACATTACCGCTGATAGTGGAAAAGTGGGCGCGGCCGCGTAAGAGGTCCGCTGATCGCAAAAAAGACACCGCGGACGCGGTTCAAACATCAGAGAGTTCACATTTTGGACTTTTCAAGTCCGCGTCCGCTACCAAATAACGCCTCCGCAAATATGATTCCGCTGACCGCGAAACATTGAGCGCGGTCAGCGTTCCAATTACAGACTTAGCCAACATTTTCCAGTGTTAGTCCTGCACTGCATCAAAAATTCCTACACCAATCTCACAACCAGTTAGTCTAAAACAAATCCTACACTAAGAAGAAAATGAAAAACAGATGGGTTGCCTCCCAAGAAGCACCTGATTTAACGTCGCGGCACGACGCAGGTTACCATCAATCACTTGAGATGGATCATTGCAACCACGTGGCTGTCATAAAACTTGCCAAGATAGCGCTTCACTCGATGCCCATTAACTCGGAAGATTTCACCACTTTTGTTTTTCAAATCAAGATCACCAAACGGAGTTACATGCACCACTTCAAAAGGAAACTCCATATTGACTTGAGCTTTCTCGGGAACAGTCGTAACCGAGAATTGAATAGAAGAACCAAATCACCTTCCTTGAATTCGTTGCTCCGGGCATACTTGTCATGTAAGTACTTCATCTTGTCCTTATACAAGGACGAGCTGGAATAGGCATGGAACCTAAACTCATCAAGTTCATTGAGTTGCTCTACCCGGAGATTTGCTGCAACATCCCACTCAAGATTTAACTTCTTCAGCGCCCACATGACCTTATGCTCTAAGTCAACCGGAAGATGGCACGCTTTCCCAAATACCAACCGGTACGGAGACATACCAATTGGGGTCTTGTAAGCAGTCCTGTAAGCCCACAAAGCATCATCCAGTTTCTTTGACCAGTCAATCCTATTTGCATTGACAGTTTTTGACAATATTCTCTTTATCTCCCTGTTGGAGACTCAACTTGCCCAATAGCCTAGGGATGATAAGGGGTTGATACCTTGTGATTGACACCATACTTGGAAAGTAAAGTATCGAAGGCCTTGTTGCAAAAATGAGAACCCCCATCACTGATGATCGCCCTAGGAGTGCCAAACCTTGTAAAAATATTCTTCTTTAAGAAAGCCACTACACTCCGTGCCTCATTGTTGGGAAAAGCCATGGCTTCAACCCACTTGGAAACATAATCAACAACAACCAGAATGTACGTGTTACCACATGAACTCACAAAAGGTCCCATGAAGTCAATGCCCCACACATCAAATATGTCAACCTCAAGAATAGTGGTGAGAGGCATTTCATCTTTCTTGGAAATTCCACCAGCTCTCTGACATTCATCATATCTCTTCACCAGCTCACTAGCATCTCCATACAATTAGGCCAATAAAAACCACAGTTGATCACCTTTGAAGCAGTTCTCGCCCGACCTTGATGACCATCGTAGGGCGAGGAATGGCAAGCCTCAAGAATACTCATTTGCTCCTCATTCGGAACACATCTCCGGATCACACCATCATTACAAATCTTGAACATGTAACGCTCGTCCCAGTAGTAATCCAAGCTATACCGTTTAAGCTTCTTCCTTTGATTAGAAGAGAGCTCACACGGGACAATGCCGGTCACAAGAAAATTAGCAACATTCGCAAACCAAGGCATACTATTCACAGATACGGAGAGTAGTTGCTCATCCGGGAATGAATCACTAATTTCGAGCCCATCATGGGGCCTCCCCTCCTCCAAGCGGGACAAGTGGTCCGCCACTTGGTTTTCACACCCTTTTCGATCAACAATTTCAATATCAAACTCTTGAAGCAATAGAACCCATCTAATCAATCGAGCCTTAGAATCCTTCTTTGTCATGAAGTAGCGGAGTGCTGCGTGGTCAGTATGAACTATCACCTTGGCACCCATGAGATAAGGCCTAAACTTCTCCATGGCGAACACTATGGCTAGCAACTCTTTTTTCGTCACCGTGCAATTAACCTGGGCATCATTCATAGTTTTGCTTGTATAATACACTGAGTGAAACATCTTGTTCAGTCTTTGACCCAAGACCGCTCCTACCACAACATCACTTGCGTCGCATATGAGCTCAAAGGTAAGCTCCAATTGGGTGCGATAATAAGGGGAGTGGTTGTCAGTTTGTACTTGAGAAGTTCAAAAGCTTTCATGCATTCATCATTAAACACAAACTTTGCATCCTTTTCCAGCAGTTTGCATAAAGGATTTACTATCTTTGAAAAGTCCTTGATGAACTTTGGTAGAAACCCGCATGCCCAAGAAAACTCCTAACCCCCTTGACGGAAGTAGGAGGAGGAAGCTTTGAAATCACTTCAATCTTCGCCTTGTCCACCTCTATACCGTTCTTTGAGATCTTATGGGTGAGGACAATGCCCTCCTCGACCATAAAATGGCATTTTTCCCAGTTGAGCACTAGATTTGTCTCTTCACATCTGGCCAACAGCTTGTCGAGATTCTTCAAGCATTCTTCAAAGGAGTCACCCACAACACTAAAATCATCCATGAACACTTCCAAGAAGTCCTCCACCATGTCCGTAAAGATAGCCATCATACACCGCTAGAATGTACCCGGTGCATTACACAAACCGAATGGCATCCGTGAAAATGCAAAGGTCCCGTACGGGCATGTGAAGGTGGTTTTCTCTTGATCCCCCGGTGCAACCAAAATCTGGTTGTAACCTGAGTACCCATCCAAAAAGCAGTAGTAGGCACGCCCGGCAAGTCTATCCAACATTTGGTCCAGAAAGGGCAATGGAAGATGATCTTTGCGGGTCACTTTATTCAACTTCCAGTAGTCCATGCACACCCTCCATCCGGTGACAGTCCAGGTGGGAATCAAATCATTTTTCTCATTGGTGACCACAGTCATACCATCCTTCTTCGGCACACATTGTACCAGTGAAGTCCACGAACTACCCGAGATAGGGTACACAAGCCCTGCATCTAGCCACTTGATCACCTCCTTTTTGACAACCTCTTGCATAGCCTCGTTCAACCTCCTTTGATGTTCCATGGAGGGTTTGGAATCATCTTCAAGTATAATCTTGTGCATGCAAAAGGCGGGGATTATTCCCCGAATATCAGCTAGAGTCCATCCAATTGCCTTCTTCCTTCTTTGGAGCACCTCCAGGGTGGCATCTACCTGCACGTTAGTAAGACACGAAGAAAGAATAACAGGTAAAGTTGAACTAGGGCCCAAGAATTCATACCTGAGGTGTGAAGGAAAAGGCTTCAACTCCAATATGGGAGGTTCCTCTATTGAGGGCTTTGTTGGTGGAGTCTTTCTATTCTCTAGATCCAAGGAGAGTTTACGGGGCTCATAGGAGTAAGAACCCATGTCGTGCAAAGCATTGACATACTCTACCAAACCTTCATCCTCAGTAGCATTATGGTTCAACAATACAGCTTCCAAAGGATCCTCCACATTGATCATGGCACTAGTGTCATCAACTATCACCTCCGTCACAAGATCCACAAAAGAACAAAACTCAGTACTATTCGGCTGCCTCATTGATTTGCACACATGGAAGACAACTTTTTCATCACCCAACCGGAAGGTGAGCTCCCCTGCTTCCACATTAACCAATGCCTTCCCAGTTGCTAGGAATGGTCTCCCCAATATTATAGGCACCTCATAGTCGACTCCGCAGTCGAGAATCACAAAATCTGCAGGCAAAATAAACTTTTCAACACGGACAAGAACATCATCAATAATACCAAGCGACCTCTTTATTGTTTTATCCGCCATTTGCAATCTCATTGAAGTATCTCTCGGTTGACCAATACCCAAAGTTTTGAACACGGAGTAAGGCATCAAATTTATACTTGCTCCCAAATCACACAATGCCTTTGCAAAATACGCACTCCCAATGGTACATGGAATGGTGAATGCTTCGGGATCTTCAGGCTTTGGAGCCATCGAGTGCACAATTGCACTTACTTGATGAGTCATTTTGGTGGTCTCACAATCCATATATCTCTTCTTAGTCACCAAGTCTTTCATAAGCTTGGCATATCCCGCATTGGGTCAAGATCTTCCACCAAAGGAACATTGATCGACAAGCTTTTCATCATCTCAATAAACTTCTTGGATGTGTTTTCATTCTTCTCCTTCGCAAGTCTTCGTGGGTAAGGTGGAGGAGGCTTTGGCAAGGGAGCCTTAACCTTGGGAACTACCGTTTCCGGCATGTCTATCATGTGTTCCCTAGATGGGTTCACATCATTTGGAGTCTCCACCTCATTATCATGGATATCAATTCTCACTTCAGCATTCAAATTCTCTTCACTCACTTGCTTATCAACTATTGGAACATCATCATCTAGCACTTCAACCGCATCACTCACAACTTCTTTTTGCTTGGAGGCACTTGCTTCACCACCTCTACCGCTCCTTGTGTTCACCGCAATTGCATGCCCGGTATTGTTCCCACCCTTCGGGTTTACTACCGTGTCACTAGGTAACGCCCCCTTAGGGCGAGTGTTCAAAGATTGCGAAATCTGGCCAAGTTAAACCTCCAAGTTTCGGATAGAAGTATTATGGGATGCCAACTGGGCATCAGAGTCGGCGTTCTTTTTCATCATTTGCTCAAACGTCATCTCAATCCTTCCTATCTCATTGTTTGACGAGCTAGGACCTTGGGACGAAAATGGAGGCGGGTTGTTTGGTTGCTGATACATAGGAGGCCTTTGAAAGCCCGGCCGCCGATTCCCTTGATTACCATTATTCGAACCCCCTTGGTTGTTGTTTCCTCCTCAATTGCTATTGTTGCCACCCCAGTTGCCCTGGTTGTTCTGGTTGCCCCAATTTTGATTGTTATTCCCCCAGTTGCTATTTCCTTGCTGGTTTTGATTCCCCCAATTTCCTTGGGATCTCCACTGTTGTTGTTGGTTTGGAGCATTGCCCCGTTGTCCTTGGCAATTGTTCACATACTGGACTTCTTCACTTTGATCGTCATACCCATCATCTTCGTTGAAACCACTACTACCCTACTCATATTGATTCGGATTTCCTTGACCTTGTTGACCTCTCTATCGCCTTTTGTTGACCAACATGTTTACCCCTTCCATCGCATTTACTTGTCTTAGCGCTTGAACTTGTTGCAATTGAGCTTTTGCCAACTGGTTCATTGTTGAAGTCAACTCCGTTATTGCTTGGCCATGGTTGTGGAGCTCTTTGTGCAGGTGAATGACAGTGGGATCACCTTGTGGCACATTAGCTCGGCTTTGCCACGCCGAGGAAGTATCTACCATCTCATCCAATATCTTACACGCCTCAGCATATGGTGTGTTCATAAAGTTTCCCCCTGCTAGTTGGTTCACTGCACACTGATTGGTCGTGTTAATGCCATGGTAGAATATTTGCTAGATCATTGCTTCGGTCATGTCATTGTTCGGACATTCTTTCACCATCGTCCGATACCTCTCCCAGATCTCGTGAAGTGGTTCATTAGGTTCCTGTTTGAAGGCCAGGATCACATCTCTCAATGTTGCCATATGCCCCAGCGAGAAAAACTTAGCTATAAACTTGTCGGCCAACTCATCCCACGTAGTGATGGAATGGTTGGGAAGCCTTTCGAGCCAGTCTAAAGCTTTCCCTCTAAGTGAAAAAGGGAATAATCTCAATCTCAATGCATCCTCCGACACATTAGTCTGTTTGCTTCCCCATCAAGTATCCACAAATGTCTTGAGATGTCTATATGCATTCTGATGGGGAGCGCCTGTGAAGTACCCTCGTTGCTCCAATAAAGTCAACATAACATTTGTAATTTAGAAATTGCCCGCCCGGATCTGGGGTGGGACAATTGCACTTGCGTAGTCTTCATTTGGAAGCACCCGAGGAGCCACTCGCCGAGGAACTAGGGGAGGGTCTAGAATGTTGTCATTCGTCAAGCGGCCCCTTCTTTGAGCTTGAGGTACTAGAGGGACCTCATCTTCAGCATTATCATCTACCTCCTCTCCCGGAACATTTCCAATAGGATCATTGTTTGCCATGTTGTACCTGAATCGATTAACTCACACAAGTTAGTAAAACAGAAGGAAAGAAAAACAAGACACAAAACTAGTACGATAGATAGCCAAAACCGTTTAGCTCCCCCGCAACGGCGCCAAAAAGCGATCGGCTCCAACCCTATACCACTATAAAATGGCAAAGAGTGGTCGATGCAGCTTTTACCCGAAAGGATAGGATCGATATCCACAAGCAGCTAATATTGGTTGGGAATTGGGTTTCTATCCGACCTAGCTATGCGTGTTGTTCTTAATTGCACTTCTAACCATGCTTTGTTTTGTTTCTATTCTACTTTTATGCTAATGAACACTGAAAGTAATCTAAGTATAATGTTTTTGTAAGGGTCTTCAATTAATAAAAGGCACTAGGGGAGTGACTTACACCTAGGCGAGTATGTAATGGGGTCTAAAACTTAGGACAAACTTGATATAATTGGGATAATGATATAACCATTGCACATAAATTACTCACTCTATTACCTCTCGGTAGTTCGAGTGACTTTGCCCGTATTGGCTTTCTCAAGCCCAATTGGGTGTCCAAACAATGCAAGCAAAATTGGCTCATGTCGGGTATTACTATCTCTAGGTTTAACCCTTTAATTGGGGCTATCAATCTCTTGAATGCACCCCAATTCCTTGTTAGCCTGAATTTCCTAGACTTAGTCTCTCTTTCTCAAGAAGATTCTAAGTCATATAGGCACGAATCAGTGTTTGCAACCACCAATTCAATAATTAAAGCATGAATTAAGCTAAATATCATTAACCCATAAATAATTAAGCCCTAAAATTGAAGACCCATTAAATACCCACACTAGGGTTGGGTCCAAACCCTAGATAATGGGTTTAGCTACTCATAATCAAGGTAAAAATCAAAGATGGAGATGAAATGACCGCCTCAGTGTTGGCTTCAGTCGCGGCCGTATAAAATGTTCGCGGGCCGCGTTTCTCTTTTAAGCTCAAATTTCCAGGGTCTCCGAATCTCTTTTTCGCCCTCAGTGCAATTTGCACCGCGACAACGTCAAATGTTCCACCGCCGCGCTATTTCACTGTAGTCAGCGGTATCTTTTGTACCCCATGCCTCCTTTGAATCTCAATTCCGCTATCAGCGTTATTGTGGCCGCCCCAGTGGTGGACCTTCCGGGGCCGCCCTTTTCCTCCGCTGTCAGCGCTTCTATCTCAGTTTTGAACCTGTGCAGGTTTTACTCCTTTATGAGCTGGTTATGCCTTTCTTGCTTCATTTTGACCAAACAAGCACAATAAGTTAGTTTTCGAGAATACTTTTACACATTTTTTATCCAAAACCTAAGTAAAAAGGAGCATAAGATAGGCTAGAATCCCTAGTTATCAGACCCAAAATACCAAACTCCACTTCTTTCCGCTTTATCTCATCTGAATCAATAGCGAAAACCTCCAAAACCGTCCCTCAAAAGGAGAAAGCCTCTTCTTCTTCTTCCCGGCAGGCCGGTCACAAAATGCTGATAGAACCGCTCCTTCGCGAGATTGTTCCCGGCCCTTGTTTCCTAAAAAACGACTTCAAAGCCGAGAACCCTCCGTCGGTCCCTGGACGATGTGAACACGTATCAAGGTATATTTGCTCGATAATGGCAAAACAACTCGACGTCGTTAAAGAAGACTGCAACTGGGGGCTCAAGGTTGTGGTACAGATCCCCGCCCCCGAAGAAAGCATCACTACTCACGTGGAGGGGTTTCTAAGTGTTTACACTTACCCCTTCACATTGGGTCCCCTTGACCCAGTCATCGTCGATTTCTGCAAGACGTACCAGGTTACCCTCAGCCAGGTGCATCCCTCATTTTAGCGCATAGTGATTATGCTCTGTTTCTTATACGGTTGTATCGACCACAACTTTATCGAGGATTAATCAAGCTACAACACCGATCGACGAAGTCCTTTTTGCAAGTATCGACAAGGATAAGGACCGAGGTTGTATGAGCCGGTTCGTGTGAGTTAGGACCTGTGACCTCATCCCCAAAGAGAAGTTGTCGTTCCTAGAGAAGCTGAACCCCAATAGTAAGTATTAGCCGTTAATCTTCGTATTTTATTTTTTGCTTTTTGTAACACTTTTATCTGTTATGCAGCGGTTGCGTGGATGCCTCACGTGGTCCCCGACCTTGAAAACTGGGTTTGGAAGCTGTTTGCAACTTCCTCCCATGCTGAGCACTGCTAGCGTGACTTGGCCAGGGGTATATGGGAGGCTAAAAATCATGGTAAGTTTATCCCGTATGCTTACAATGTTCTTTTCTGACCCATTTCCTTTCGCTCATAGTTGACTCCCTTTTACGCAGGCCTCGGGGGTGTTGTTGAATTGAGGGCGGCCCCTCCTGGGAAGAAGTGGTTGCCAAACCGGCCAAAGACAAGAAGAGGAGAAGGGCCTCTCCCTTTGATACCCCGGAGCCTAAGAAGAGTAGGGCTTGTAAGCCGAAGGACGACTCTGCTGCTCTATCT
Source organism: Nicotiana attenuata (assembly GCF_001879085.1). NCBI lineage: Eukaryota > Viridiplantae > Streptophyta > Magnoliopsida > Solanales > Solanaceae > Nicotiana > Nicotiana attenuata. The sequence continues at coordinate 58,702 of NW_017674018.1, forward strand.
GCTGGCGTAGCCCAAAAGCTACGAGATGAGGAAGAGGAGGGACAGGATGCCGGTTGCGAGCTGGTGCCTCGAAAGAGGGAGAGCATCGAGGCTCCAAAATAGTTGGGCCGGTGAGGGTCGAGGAGACTCATTTTTAGATCGAGGAGATCTCGGAAGGTACTTCGAGCAAAGTCCCCGAGCAATCGGGGGTATAAGATACTTCCTGCCGTGATTAGTAAACGGCGAGTGTGTCCGAAGGGTCCAGTAGTTGGGCTCTTCGGAAGGGAGAGAGCGCCCCAAGTGACTCGCTTGGGGCAATTAATATTGATGATTTGCCGCCCGGCCCTCAATTCTCTAAAGGGCAGTTTCGGGAGGCTCAATCTTTGGAGATCCCCGACGTGGGAACGGCCCACGATGGGGAAGACATATTTCGTGGTTGCCTTATGGGGGTCGATGACTTTCCGATCTAGATGCGACGATAGTTTTTGACGAGGCCCATCGTATCCTGAACCAGGTAAACTTCATTCCCTGTTATTACGTTTGATTTTATCTCCTCCTCCCTGATTTCTTTCCTTTCTCCATAGGATGTGGTGCTCCATCAGGAAGCGTTCAACAAGTCCTAAGCCGAGATGAGCCGGTGTGAGGCCGATCTCAAAAGGCTTAGTGAGGAGAGAGACGCCCTCAAACGCCTCTATGTGCAGAAAGAAAAGGAGCTCAGAGACCTCCGAGCTGAATTGGCCAAGGCTCATAAGGAAGAGGCCGAGCTAGACGAGCAGGTAACTAACCTTTTGAAAGAGTACGGTCTCTACCCTTCTGTGGAGGCTAATGCTTCAATATCTCAGTTGCAGCAAAAGCTGGAAAGGATCGAGCTACTTCGAGGGGAGGTCGACCAATTGAAAGCCGACTGTGATCGGTGGAAGGAGAACATGGACCGCCTTGCTACGGAGAAAGAGGATGCTTTGGCCAAACTAGCATTGGCCAAGGTCCAACTTCCGGGTGCTAAAGGGAAAGCTTCAGCCCAAGCCAAAAGGATCATGGAGCTCGAAGCCAAGCTTGCTGAGGTAAGGCAGAGGTCTGGGAGACAAAGATCGCGGCTGACAAATCCATAGCCGTGTACTTGGCTGATGCCGAGGCTGCTCAAACGCAGCTAAGGGAGGCTTCCGCTCGAGAGCGACGAAGCAATGACTTGGCGAAGTGCTAATCTCGGAGGGAAACCCTCAAGGAAATCCACGCTCGAGGTTTTGACCTCTCCGAAGAAATAGCTCAGGCTAAGGCACTTGAAGCTGATGCCAGGTTTCTTGTCTCCTCCTCCTCCGATGATGATGAAAGCAGCCAGGGCGGGTACGATAACGACGAGGGGCCCGAAGAAGAAGCTACCCCCGAGGGAGAAACCAGCCCCGGGCATAGTTAGGATTTTATTTTTCTTTCCTTTTTTGTAAGACCCATGCCAGCCTCTTGTACATATCCTTTTTCATCAATATATATATAAGAGGAAATTTTTCTTGAATGCCTTCTCAATTTTTATAAACATGTTTTTGCCTTGTAGAATTTTCAACACAACCTTATGCTTTGAACGGTGCGTTCGAGTCTTTGGTTTTGGGTGGCTTCCTCGAAGTTCACCATGGTCGAGTTCGAATAAGGTTTGAACTCGAGGCATATGCCTATTAGGGTTTGTGTTGGATAATGGTGAGTCCCCGAGCCATGGTCAAGTTATTCTTTATTTGGTCTCGGGATAGTCGAACCCTTGGGTTCGGATGGAGTGAGAACAAAATCTCGAACTCTTAAGTGTATTGGCCCTTAGGCTTTTTAGATCGGGCCGATATGGCCTCTATGGCTATTATTCCCCTCTTTCGGCTTCAAATACTTAGTGAAAATTTCTTTATGCCTTAGCATGTATTTTTTACCCATTAGGTTTTTTGAGGGTTCGATGTCGATTGAAACCCTTCTGCCTTTTTGTGCCTTAGTACGTTTGTATTAAGATAATTCGATACCCCTTAAGGTTTTTTGAGGGCTGATTTTATCGAAGCCCCTTTTGATTATTTGCAGAGGGTAGCCCCCTTTAACCGGTTTTTCAAATAATTCGAAGGCGTATTTTTGATTGCGGGATTCAGACGTCTCCGAGCCGCGTTAATTTGGCCATAGCCTTTGGGTATGCCTCTTGGGCTTATTCCCCAATAATATTTCGAAAATGGTCGAAGTGTTAGACCCCGAGAATGATGGCCTTGGCCTATAGATCGAGGGATGCCTCTTTGAGTTCTTATGAATTCGAGTTTAGATAACTCGAACATGTCGATTAATGGTATTCCCTGAGTGTTCGAGGTATATTTACACTTGGCCCTTGAGCCATTTCTCACAAAATCATGACTACGAAGCTCGTTTAGTAGAAAGTTTTCTTTGAGACACAAAATATTTGATATAGAAAGAATGCTTCTTGAAATAATTTATACATGTGTACATGTTTCACCATCAGGGCTTGACTAATCTATATGAACACGGGTCATTCGATCGTTTGGCCCATTACAAAGTTTCTCTATCGAGAGCCTTTGACATGAAGTATTTTCCTTGAAAATATAACCTCCGAGGGTGATGCCCCTAGTATTTGAGGTTGATTGAAAAGAAGCCTTAGATACTGTTAAATTTTCCTCAGGTAGCACATAATTGTTTCCTCGTCAAAAACCTCACTGGAAAAACCCATTTGGGATAAAAACCGATCTAAGGGAAAAAGAGTGCAATGCGTGCTTTAAAACCTAAGGTCCTCGTGTTGAAGAGTTTCTCGACGTCTTCGATCGGTCACCTGTAATAAGTTAGTATCAAATACAAATGGAAAGGGGGGAAGTCATACCTTAGAAATAATACCGTTTAAGTCGTGATACATTCCAATTGTTTGGCAATTGTTCACCTTCCATTGTGCCAAGTTTGTAAGATCCTATTCCGGTGATACCAAGGACCCGATATGGTCCTTCCCAATCGGGCCTAGTTTCCCTTCGTTTGGGTCTCGAGTGTTGAGGGTGACTTTCCTTATAACTAAGTCCCCGATTCAGAGGTGGCGAAGGTTAGTCCTTCTGTTATAACATCTCTCGATTCTTAGATTTTACGCAGCGATCCGAATGAGCGCGCTTCTCGTTTTTCATCTAATAGCTCGAGGCTAGTATTCATAGCCTCAGGATTTGATTATTCCGTTTTATGTCAAAATCGGGCGCTAGGTTCCTCTACTTCGACAGGAATCAAGGCCTCGGAACCATATACTATGGAGAACGGGGTCGCCCGTACTGGACTTTGATGTTGTTCTATATGCCCAAAGGACTTCGGGTAACATTTCTCTCCACTTCGCCTTGGTGTCGTTCAACCTTTTCTTTAAGTTTTGAATGATAGTCTTGTTCGTCGATTCGGCTTGTCCGTTCCCACTAGGATGGTACGGTGTTGACAATATCCTTTTTATTTTGTGCTCCTCGAGGAACTTCGTCACCTTGCTGTCGATAAACTATTTTCCATTGTCACCTACTATTTCGGCGGGTATCCCAAATCGACATACGATGTGATCCCAGATGAAGTCTATAACCTCGTTCTGTCTTACTTTCTCGAATGCCTGTGCTTCGACCCATTTAGAGAAATATCCAGTCATAAATAAAATGAACTTAGCTTTACCTGGGGCCGTTGGTAGAGGGCCGACGATATCCATCGCCCATTTCATGAATGGCCACAGGGATAAGACTGAATGAAGTTGCTCTCCCGGCTGATGGATCATCAGTGCAAACCTTTGACACTTATCATATTTTCGAACAAACTCCTTGGTGTCTTTTTCCATGCTATCCCAATAGTATCCCGCTCTAATGATTTTGCGAATCAACGATCCGGCGCCGGAGTGCTTCCCACACATGCCTTCATGGATCTCTCGTAAAACATAATCGGTGTCTCCTGGTCCCAAACATACTGCCAATGGTCCACCGAATGTCCTTCTGTATAATGTTCCATCTTCATCTAATGTGAATCAGGCGGCTTTGGTTCGTAGGGCCCTTGACTCTTTAGGGTCCGATGGGAGCTTTCCGTTCTTCAAGTATTCAATATATTTATTCCTCCAATCCCAGGTCAAGCTTGTAGAGTTTATCTCGGCATGACCTTCCTCGATCACGGATCTCGAGAGTTGAACGACGGTCCTCGAGCTTATCTCATCTTCCTCGATTGATGACCCCAGATTTGCAAGTGCATCGACCTCGCTATTTTGTTCTTGAGGTACATACTGTAAAGTCCATTCTTTGAAACGGTGCAAAGTTACCTGCAGCTTGTCCAAATACCTTTGCATTCTATACTCTCGAACTTCGAAGGTTTTGTTTACTTGGTTCACCACCAGTAAAGAGTCACACTTGCTTCAATGACTTCTGCTCCCAAGCTTTTAGCTAGCTCGAGACCTGCAATCATGGCCTCGTAGTCGGCCTCATTGTTAGTCAACCTAGAAGTTTTGCGAGACTGCATAATAGTGCTACCCGTGGGTGGCTTCAGAACGATGCCTAACCCGGACCCCTTCACATTCGAAGCACCGTCTGTGAAAAGGGTCCACACCCTGGACGATGTGCCTGATTTTGACAAAAGTTCTTTTTCAACTTCGGGTACGACGGTTGGCGTGAAATTGGCCACGAAGTCTGCTAAAATTTGGGACTTGATGGCCGTTCGAGGTTGGTACTCGATATCATACCCACTGAGTTCCACTGCCCATTTGGCCAATCGGCTCGATAGTTCGGGCTTGTGAAAAATATTACGTAGTGGGTAAGTGGTTAATGCGCATATGGAGTGACATTGAAAGTATGGTTTTAACTTTTTAAAAGCGCTTATCAGTGCAAGTGCCAATTTCTCTAAGTGTGGATACCCAGTTTCTGCTTCTCCTAAGGTTCGACTTACATAATAAATGGGAAATTGCGTACCTTGTTCTTCCCGAACTAGGACACCACTTACCGCGATTTTCGATACTGCCAAGTACAAGTAATGTTTCTCATCTTCCTTTGGAGTGTGAAGCGGTGGTGGGCTCGATAGGTATCGCTTTAGTTCCTCTAATGCCTGTTGGCACTCCGGGGTCCAGGTGAAATCGTTTTTTAGCAAAGAGAAAAATTTGTGGTTTCAATCTGACGACCTCGAGATGAATCGGCCTAAAGCAGCTATCCGTCCAGTTAGCCTCTGTACAACTTTTTACACTGTCCACGACGATGATGTCTTCGATGGCCTTGATTTTATCGGGGTTGATCTTGGTCCCACGGTTCGACACCATAAAGCCCAGGAATTCGCCCTAACCGACCCCAAAAGCACATTTCTCGGGGTTGAGCATGTTATATTTCCTCAAAATCTCGAACGTTTCCTGTAAATGAGCCAAATGGTCCTCTGCGTGCAGGGACTTAACTAGAATGTCATCAATATAAACTTCCATTGACTTACCTATTTGTTCTTTGAACATTTTATTTACTAGGCGTTGGTAAGTAGCTCCAGCATTTTCTAGCCCGAAGGGCATTATGTTATAGCAATACGTTCTATACTTGGTAATAAATGAAGTCCTTTCCTGATCTTCCGGGTTCATTTGAATTTGGTTATACCCGGAATAGGCTTCGAGAAAGGTAAGGATCTCGTGGCCAGCCGTGGCGTCGATCATGCGATCGATGTTAGGCAGTGGAAAAGAATATTTGGGGCATGCCTTGTTTAAATCCTTATAGTCTACACACATTCTAAGTTGTTCCCTTTTTAGGGACTACGACTACATTGGCTAGCCATTCAGGATATTTTACCTCCCGAATGGACCATATTTTGAGAAGTTTAGTTACCTCGTCCTTTATGAAGGCGTGCTTTACCTCGGATTGGGGCCTTCTCTTTTGTTTCACCGGTTTGAACTTGGGGTCAAGGCTTAGCCGATACGTTGTTATCTCCGGTGGGATCTCTGTCATGTCTAAGTGGGACGAAGAAAAACAATCCATGTTATCAATAATAAATTGAATAAGCTTTTTCTTGAGTTCGGGGGTTAACCCAGTTCCTAGGTATACCTTTCGCTCGGGCAAATACTCGATCAGTATAACCTGTTCTAGCTCTTCGACTGTTGATTTGGTAGCGTCGGAGTCTTTGGGAACAATAAAGGTCCGGGGGAGGGGTCAGAAAATCCTCCTCTTCTTCTTCTTCTATCTCCTGCTTTCCCGATTCGGACGAGGCTGGTGGCTCTGATTGCTATTTGGCTTCCTATTGACCTGTGATGCTCGACCTTTCCGAAGTTGATCATGTTGATATCGGTGTTACCTCATCGACCGCAAATATTTCCTTTGCTACATGCTGCTCCCCGTATACTGTTTTTACACCGTTCTTCGTCAAAAAGTTCATCATTTGGTGGAGAGTCGAGGGGACTGCCCTCATGTTGTGGATCCAAGGACTTCCGAGTAGGGCATTATACCTCATGTTGCCCTCGATCACGTGGAATTTGGTATCTTGAATGGTTCTAGCTACGTTCACCGGTAAAATAATCTCCCCTTTAGTTGTTTTGCTGGCCATGTTAAAGCCGTTTAAGACCCGAGCTGGGGGCACGATTTGATCTTGTAGGCCGAGTTTCTCCACGTCCCTCGGTCGGATGATATTTGCTGAGCTACGTGGATCCACTAAAACACGCTTAACTTGAACTTTATTTAATAAGATAGAAATTACTAGAGCGTCGTTGTGTGACTGAGAAATGTCATCTGTTCTTCGTCGTTGAATGATAAGGAGCCTTCGAGCACATAATCTCGGGTTCGTTTTTCTCTAGTGATTAACACCTTAGTGCGTTTGAATATGGGTCCCTGTGGAACATCGACCCCACCGACGATCATATGAATGACATGCTGGGGTTCCTCCTGTTCATTTTTCCTGTTGGCGTCCCTTTCCTTGAAATAATTCTTAGCTCGATCGCTGAGGAATTCTCGAAGGTGACCCTCGTTGAATAGATGGGCTACCTCTTCCCTTAGTTGCCTGCAATCCTTGGTTTTGTGACCATGCGTGCCATAATACTTGCACATCAAATTTGGGTTTCTTTGGGAAGGATCGGTCTGTATGGGTCTGGACCACCTAGTATCTTGATCATGCCGATTGTCGATACAATGCCTGGTGCGTCGATGCTGAAGTTATACTCTGATAAACGAGGTGCCTCCACGGGATCAGCATGCTTATCAAAACCACTTTTGCTCATAAGTCCCAGAGAGAATTCTGCGCTCGATCGCTTCTTCGATCATTCCGGGAGGGATTGCGTCCTAAACCATTGTTCCTATGATCCGCAGTCTATGGTTGATAACGTTCTCTATTTGACCTTGGCTCCTTGTCAACGTCTCTCAAGGTTTTAACTGCCAACCTGTTTGGATGTACTGAACCAGAAGGGGCTCCTAATTGGTCGTCCTCGGTCCTGATCTTCGATTGATACCGATTGTGCACATATGCCCAAGTCACAGCTGGATACTCGACCAAATTTTTTTCAACTGTCGTAATGCTATCAAACTCCGTTGTTCAACCCTTGGGTGAAAGCTTGAATGGCCCAATCATCTGTGACCGGCGCCAACTCCGTGCGTTCCTTTTGAAATCAGGATACAAACTCCCTCAGCATTTCGTTATCCCTTTGCCTTATCTTGAAAACATCTGATTTCCTTGTTGCGACCTTTATGGACCCGACATGTGCCTTCACGAAAGAATCCGCTAACATGGCAAATGAGTCGATGGAATTTGGTGGCAAGTTGTGATACCAAATCATTTCTCCCTTTGACAAAGTTTCCCAAAAAATTTTCAACAAAACGGACTCGATCTCATCATCTTCTAAGTCATTTCCCTTTATTTTGCACGTGTACGAAGTGATGTGCTCATTAGGATCGATGATCCCGTTGTATTTAGTTATATCCGGCATTCGGAACTTCTTGGGAATGGGCTTCGGAGCCGCACTCTGAGGAAAGGCTACTGCATGAACTTTTTCGTACCTAAACCCTTTAGGATCGGGGGTTCCCCCGGTATCTGATCAACTCGGGAGTTGTATATTTCCACTTTTTAATCATTATCTTCAATTTTCTTCTCTCCCGACTAGACTCTTTTGGTGATCTCCTCGAGCATTTTCATTATTGCAGGATCAGTCCTTGATTCGTTACCATTCAACCTTTCTGGCACTGGCTCGGTACGGCGAGTGATTTCTGGCTCGACCACACTTGGAGTCCTATGTTGATTTTGCAATTGAGCAATAGCAGCCAGCTGAGCCTGTAGCATCTCGAATATTATCTAGAGGCTAACTCCCCCGTCTTCTCTGCCCTATTTACCTTGGCCACCAAATCGTCCTTCCCTGAGTACACTCCCTTCGGGGTACGCGCCTAGGTCCGCATTTAGAGCAATGTGCGAACTGATATCGACTGGATCGGCGACCCGAGCGATTACATTGTCGTTTTCCCTGTGAAATCCGAGACCATCATCACCATGTACGGGCGCATTTTGTGAGTTTGACATGCTTTAACCTGAGAGCAAAAATACTTGACAAGAGCAAGTGTGAAAATAACGTTGGTTATCAGAATCAACACCGAAACAATCACTATTATCCTTAGCACCACGGTGTGCGCCAAACTGTTTACCCTAAAATTCGAGTAACAATTAAACTTATATTGTAATTTTAAGGGTATGTGATTTAATCCAACACCAATTGATAAACAAGGAATTAAATAGATAAATTAAAGAATAAAATATATCAAACCAGTGTGTAAGCTAAATCTCGACCTCGATCTGTGACAATCTCGAGGTATGGTAATGGGATTAACAAACGATAAAACAGCTCTTGATGAACAGTAAATGAAATAGCAAGAGAGTAGCGTGTATATATTTTCTTATCAGAGAACAATGTGTCTTACAAATGAATGGGATCCCCCTTTTTATAATAGGGGAGTCCTAAATAAGGTACACTTCTAATTATAGTAGGAAATCATATTTGACAACTGTTTAACCGCTGAAGATCAATCAATTCCGAAATTCACGCCGTGATCTCCGGCCCGTTGCGGGTATCTCGCTCTTTCTGTTACTGAATCATACCGGCTTCATCTCGAAGCACGCCTTCTTCTGACCTCGGTAAGTGTTATCGACCTCGACCTTGGAAAGGAACTTCGACCCCGAGCTCGACTACCTTAGCCTTCCGATGTGATATCACTTTTTCCATCGAGGGGCGAAATCGGGTAGCCCCGATTTCTACCGTATACAAAAAGATTAAACAAAAAGTACTACTTTTTCTCATTACTATATTTTAGTTTTAATGGAGGAAAAAAAATATTAAACTTTAGTTTTACTCTGAAGAGAGAAACTAACAACCATCATTTCCAACGAGAAATATCAACAAATAACTTTTAGAGTGTGCTTAATCAAACGAATATTTTTTACAGTGCCAAGTATATTGTATTTAAATTTAGTTTATTTTATTAGTTCTTGAATAAAGATAATTACACAGTGAGAAGTTAAGAAAATAAATCTTAATTATTTAATGTTCGGATTTAGATTTATTTTTTTAATAATCAAATATTCATTCAGAATAGACATTTTATTTTTAAAACAATCATTTGGTTCTTAATCACCTAGATTTGAGCAAGCATGCTAACTAATCATCATAAACCTCTTTCAACGAGTGGAATAAAATTCCTGAAAAGAATAAAGCTAGTGGATAAATACTTCCATGCACGTCATAAGAGATCCATGAAATCAGAGTGAAAAGCAAACTGGTTAAGCATTGTTTATTTAATCTTAACTAATTTGAGAAAAAGAAACAAACCTATGAAGTCGTTATAAAGTTGCAACTTGCATTTCCCCATCTAATGTAATGACCTCCACGCCGGTTTTGTTCCCAGTTCCCTAGCTAGTGTTAGGCGTCGTTTGATAATAAGTAGTGCAAAGATTAATAATAGGGATTGTTTATACAAAAAATAATAATGTAAAATTGTTTATGCAGTAGTTAATAATGAAAGAATTATTATTCCATAATTAATAATGAGTGCATTGTTATGAGGTGAAAAATACTCAAGAAAAATGCAGGGGCGCTCAACAGCATCCGAGGCCTAAAGCAAAGCCTTAATAAGAGGCCTTAAATAAATACATACATATTTAATGAGCATCGTTGTTTAAAAAATTAAACAAGCGTGGAATGAAAAAAATGAGAACTTGATTTTATAAAGTATAAAATATTGAATGAATTTAACGTTGATTGTACCACAACTAAAATCAGAGAACCTAAAAAACATACTCCCTCCGTCCTAATTTGTGTGACACTCTCTTTTTTAGTCTGCCCTAAAAAAAATACCTTTCTATATTTGGTAATAATTCAACTGTAAATTTTTCTCTTTACCCTTAATGAGATGATTTCTAGCTACACAAGTTTTCTATGATTTGTTTTACATCACAAGTTTCAAAAGTCTTTTTGTTTTAAATCTTCATGCCCAGTCAAATACCTTCATATAAATTGGAACGGCGGGAGTATAATCTATGTGAGAAAAATAAATGATAAATTAGATTATTAGATATAGTTACATGACAATAGAGTAAAATAATTCAATAAAAATGTAAAATAAGATTGGCAGAAAACTAATTTGATTATACTAATCAGAGGAAGAAATCAACATTAATATAAAAATAAAAAAATAAATTTATCGATAATAAACGAAAATTATATAAATTATATACTACATATAGAAAAATAGTAATTTTAGGGCCCTTAAATTCTTGGGGCCTAAAGCAAGTGCTTCACTTGCTTTAGGGTCTAGACGGCCTTGAGAAAATGCTAAACATGAATTAATTACTCTTAAAGGGTATTTCTATTTTTAAATAATTTTTTTCATGCATTACTAATTCATGTATTCTTACTACTCATTCTATCCCACATTAAATAATATATTGATTCCCGTATAATTTAGTACATATAGTACCATCAACTAAACACATTATTATTTTATGTGGAAGTTTTATGTTGAAATTAATCATTCATATAACTCAAGCAACCTTAATACTATTTTGTACGAAATTTTATGCTGAAATAAATTCTTTTTATACTCAAACTAAACGACTCCTTAGTGTTAACATTGTGCTCTTTACGATTATCACTTAACATTTTATAAGTCTTTTCTTTTGGACCAAATAAAAAAGTTGCAACTTGCATGGCAAGTAGCGGCTAGGGAGATTTTTAGGGTTTGGTACGCGTCTTTCAATTAACTGACAATCATATTTAGGTTTTGGACTCTATAATTGAGCTAGAAATATAAATACCCCTAAAGTGTCAATTATTTGTGCTATGGTAACGAATAACAAGACATTAGAAATGAAGGACCATTAATAATGAAGGACACGTAAAGATGTATTATTCATTCCATGTGCTCCCAAATCTTACTTTGCAGGTTTTGAAGTGCAAATTAATTTAAATTAAACATTACATATTTATTAATATTAAAGCGTAGAGCAAAATTACCTTTTGCTACTAAGGAGGTTGGGGAAAAAGGTGGTCTAGAAAGAGCGAAAAATTCAAAGCAGTAATTTGAAGGCTTTGATGTGTAGGCCAAGTGGAAAGGAGAGGAGAAAAGGGAAGAGTGAATTCTAGAACTGTATTGGGAAAATTCAAGTCAGTATATTGAATTTATTATGTGATGATATGTCATGACACGTGGATCGGTAAAAGAATGACAGCTGGCAGAGAATAGTTAAAGAGGTACGAGCTTTAACAGACACGAGCAGAGGTCAAAGAACAACAGAAAGGATAGGTGCTCGAACCTCTTGATAATTCAGAAAAGCGTTGGAGGAATGAACCTAGATAGCAAAAAAAGATAGATACGTATTATTGGTAGTTAATGAGCATTAACTACGGGAAACGTTATAGAATCTGTACTGAACAGTTACGATTGTCAATTATAACTATGCGTTAAATGTCATTAATTGCCCATAATAACTCCATTATCGGAGGAAAGAAACGTATTACTTAGAAATAGCTATAAAAGGAGAGGAATAAACATTTGTAAGGACATGAAACACCATTGGAATACACTGAATTACTTTGCTTTCTATCTTGCAACTATTCATACCAATTATTCTTATTTTTATTTAATTATCAGTAACCCGAGTTCTTCTAATAGCAAGCTTTGACCGAAATTCTTATTTTCTGGTTAAACAAATTGGTTCCGTTACCGGAAATCTAACAATCTATTACTTCCAAAATTAACCTTTCTTCAAATCAATCATGTTAAATGTCAATGACAACAATCAAGGAGACTGTCAATTCCAGGAGAACCAACAAGGCGATGGAACCCCGGTTCTTTCCCCTCAAAATTCTCCTCGACAATCTCGAGAAGAAACTCGTGATGGGTCTCAATCAAATGCAAATGAACAGTTTGAGAATGATGAAGCTATCAACGAAGCTTTGAAGAAGTTAATCGCTCAACAGGTCAGCAATGCTCTTGAGGCCTTCGCTAACCAATTACCAGTTGTGCCGCCAACATCAACTCCAAACAACAACACCTTAGAAAATCCTCGCTCAGGGTTCGTTAACTCAGGCAGTGGAGGAACTCCTAGCGAATCTCGTGATGGAGGGTCAGGTAACCCAATTAATTCTGATTTACAAAATTTAGTACTAACCTTGCAGGAACAGCTCAAGGAACAAAGTGACCGCATAGAGCAAATACCTGGAGTCCCGCCAGTAATCAAGGGAATAGATATGGACAAGTACTCACAACAATCTTGGAAGCCAAGTGCTGCTCCTCTACCANAAGAGATTGAATCAGTATTGGTCAAAAAATTCGGAGAAACACTCACTAAGGGAGCATTAACATGGTATTCTCTTTTACCCGAAAATTCTATAGATTCTTTTGCTGAACTTGCAGATTCATTCATCAAAGCACACTCAGGAGCTCAAAAAGTTGAGAAAAGAATGGAGGACATTTTTAAAATAAAGCAAGGAGATACGGAGTTGCTCAGAGAATTTGTAGACAGGTTCCAGCGTGAAAGGATGACGTTACCACATGTACCAGATAACTGGGCAGCTATGGTGTTTGCTAGCAATCTAAACGAAAAAAGTTCAGAAGCCACGAGGAGACTCAAGGAAAGGCTACGATAATTTCCAGCTACAACTTGGAATGATGTTTATAACAGGTACAACACGAAGCTGAGGATCGAAGAGGACACCATCATTCAATCTCGAAGGGATGAAAAAGTAAGTTCAAGGCGGGCTGAAACTGAAAAAAGGTCCGGTAAAAATAGGTATGAACCTTACATGGGACCAGCAGGAAAAGACACGTTCAAAACAGGAAAACTTAAGGTACGATCATAGATCAAGAGATAGGGAGTCAGGTTCATCTTCAAGGTTCGGGAGAGAATGAAACACGCGAGAGACACGTGGTGATGATAGAAACGCCAAGGCGAAGCTCGGCGGTTACATCTTTAACGTAAGCACATCCGAATTGATAGCTGTTTTAAGGAACATGGGCGACAAGGTATGCTGGCCAAAAGAAATGAGATCGAACCCGAACAGGCGAAATCCTGATTTTTGGTGCGAATTTCACCATGATCACGGTCACAAAATGACAGATTGTAGATTACTGCAAGGTGAAGTAGAACATTTACTGAAACAAGGGTATTTAACTGAATTATTTAGTGAAAAAAGAAAGCAGACATATATGAAAAACAGACAGGAGGCTCCAAAACCCCCTTCACCAAAAAGGACGGTTAATGTCATAAGTGGAGGAGAAGAGATCAATGGCGTTACAACGGCGAGGAAGGTGTCAAAAATCACGATCACACATGGGAAGCGAGTTCGACAAGTTTTGGAAGAAGATAGGATCACATTTGATGATGCAGACGCGGATGGCGTGCTAACCCCACATAATGATGCACTGGTAATATCTTTACTTGTACATGACACTAATGTGAAGCGAGTTTTGAATGATCCAGGTAGTTCCGTGAATATCATTATATTAAGAATGGTAAATGAGATGCAAGCTGATGATAAGTTGATACCCAAGGCTCAAACATTATCCGGTTTTGATAACTCGAGCGTCGTAACAAAAGGCGAGATAACACTTACCACATTCGCTGAAGGGGTAGTTAAAGATACCAAATTCCAAGTGGTAGAAATGGATATGGCTTATAACATGATTCTTGGTAGACCATGGATTCATGAGATGGAAGCTGTTCCATCGACTTTGCATCAAGTTATTAAATTCCCTTCACAATGGGGAATATGGCAAATCCGTGGTGATCAACAAGCGTCTAGGAGCATTAATTCCATAGCGGATTCAAGCGCAAAAAGCGAAGAAAAATAGCAATTACAGAATTCAGTTGAGGACGCTGCAATACAAGCCTCAACCAGGCACGGGCGAACAGATGTAGACTCGAGGCCCGATGCCATACAAGAACCAGAGGAAAATGCAAACATCAAAACAAAAATTGAGGAATTGGAAGCTGTAACACTATTTTCGTCTTGGCCTGAGAGGAAAGTCTACATCGGGACCAACTTAAGTCAAGAAATGAAAGGTAAGTTGACTGAATTTTTAAAATCTAACGTAGATTGTTTCGCTTGGTCCCATTCTGATATGACAGGTATACCTCCGGAAGTGATGACCCACAAATTAAACGAAGATCCATCGTACTCGCTTGTCAAACAAAAGAAAAGAAAGCAAGGATCATTCAAAAATCAGGTGATTCAAGATGAGGTGCAAAAACTTTTAAAAATTGGGTCCATCCGCGAGGTAGAATATCCAAACTGGTTAGCTAACACCGTAGTAGTACCGAAAAAGAACGGTAAGTGGCGAGTTTGTATAGATTACACAGATTTAAATAAAGCTTGTCCTAAAGACACTTTTCCATTATCGCATATAGATCAACTAATCGATGCTACTGCAGGGCATGAATTGTTAGGTTTTTTAGATGCATATTCAGGGAATAATCAAATAAAAATGGATCCTATAGATGAGGAAAAAACTTCATTTATAACAGACAGGGGGACTTACTGTTACAAAGTAATGCCATTTGGTCTGAAGAATGCCGGGGCTACATATCAAAGGCTGGTTACAAAAATGTTTCAAGAACATCCAGGGAAAACCATGGAAGTCTATATAGATGATATGCTGGTCAAGTCACAACAGGCAGGGGATCATATTCAACACCTGTCTGATACATTTCAGATTCTTCGTAAATTTAGTATGAAATTAAATCCTGAGAATGTGCATTTGGAGTTTCGTCAGGTAAGTTCTTGGAATTTCTTGTTTCTAACCGTGGTATTGAGGTAAATCCCGCACAGATCAAAGATATTGAGGAAATTCCAGATACTCTGACGAGTAAAAAAGAAGTACAGATATTGATAGGAAGAATAGCCGCTTTGGGGAGGTTTATTTCCAAATCATCAGAAAAGTGCTTCAGGTTCTTTTCAGCCCTAAAAAAGCAAGATCAATTTGAATGGACTAAAGAATGTCGACAGGAACTTAAAGATTTGAAAGTATATTTGTCAAATCCACCGTTACTCGCAAAACCAAAATATGGGGAAAAATTACTCCTCTATCTTGCTGTTTCAGAAGTGCGGTAAGCGCGGTGTTAGTTCGAGAAGACCAAGGTAAACAATCTCCAATTTATTATGTTAGCAAGTCATTATTAGATGCTGAGACTCGATATCCTCATCTAGAAAAACTTGCACTTGCATTAATTATGGCATATAGGAAACTAAGACCATATTTTCAATGTCATCCCATTTTTGTGGTAACTCCCTACCCCTTACGTAATATATTGCATAAACAAGAATTATAAGGTAGATTAGCCAAGTGGGCTATAGAACTGAGTGAATATGACATCACATATCAACCTAGAACTGCAATAAAGTCACAGGTTTTAGCAGATTTTCTGGTAGATTTTAGTCAAGGGATGCAACTGGAAGCAGAAAAGGAATTGCAAGTATTTAACGGGTCTAATCCAGGTACTTGAACTTTATTTATTGACGGTTCATCGAATGTGAAAGGGGCAGGACTAGGCATTGTTTTGGTACCTCCCATGGGAGAAACTATACGACAAGCTATAAAATGTCATCCTGTTACTAACAATGAGGTAGAATATGAGGCTGTGATTGCAGGTTTAGAATTGGCATGAGAACTTGGTATAGAACAGGTCGTAATCAAAAATCGATCCACAACTCGAGTTTAACCAAATAGCTGGGGACTTATACAGCCAATAGAAACAAGGATGCAGGAATACCTTGAAAAGGCGCGGGATTTAGTCAGGCAATTTCAAACTTGGAAAGTCGTGCAGATACCAAGAGAGGAAAATGCCGAGGCAGACGGCTTAGCCAATCTCGCGTCTGCTGCAGAAGTAACAAATGACAAAAATGCTTCTGTGATACATTTATTTCATTCGGTACTTGATCAAGATAAAAACGAGGTAAATTTCAATAATTTAACTTGGGATTGGCGAAACGAGATTGTCAATTTTTTGCAGTATGGAATTTTACCTGAAGATAAGAAAAAGGCTCAAGCACTCCGCAAAAAAGCTGCTCGCTATTGTTTAAAGCAAGGTAATCTTTATCGTAAAATGTTCGGTGGTCCATTAGCAAGATGCCTCGGGCCTTCTCAGACAGAGTACATGATGAGAGAAATACACGAGGGATATTGTGGAAATCATGTAGGAGGAAGATCTTTGGTGAGAACCATAATTAGAGCTGGCTACTATTGGCCAAAAATGGAAGAAGGCGTGGAAAATTTTGTAACTAAATGTGATAAATATCAAAGATACGGTAACAACATGCATCGACCCGCTGAGTTATTACATCCGGTCATTGTACCATGGTCTTTTATGAAGTGGAGGATGGATATCATGGGTCCATTACCACAAGCCAAAGGCAAGGTAAGATTTTTATTAGTACTCACTGATTATTTCACTAAGTGGGTGGAAGCAGGAGCTTTTAAACAGGTACGAGAAAAAGAAGTCCGGGATTTCATCTGGCAGGACATCATATACCGATTCGGGGTACCAAAGGAAATCGTATGTGATAATGGCCCGCAATTTATTGTCACACAAATCACAGAATTTTTTCAAAGTTGGCGAATTAAAAGGATTACTTCAACGCCGTACCATCCGGCGGGTAGTGGGCAAGCTGAATCAGCGAATAAAGTCATTATCAACAACCTGTAGAAAAGATTGGAGGAATCTAAAGGCAATTTGCCAGAAGTATTACCGGGGGTCTTGTGGGCTTATCGAACAACAGCAAAAACAAGTACGGGGAAAACACCGTTTTCACTTGTATACGGAGCTGAAGCTTTAATTCCAGTCGGGATAGGGGAACCAAGTACGAGATATACACAAGCTTTTGAGGAATCAAACGAAGAAGAGATGCGAGTAAACTTGGATTTACTTGAAGAAAGGAGAGAAGCTGCATTAATAAGGATGGCAGCACCAAAACAGGTTATGGAGCGGTACTACAACCGGAAAGCTCGTCTCAGATACTTTAAGATTGGGGACTTTGTACTCAAAAAAGTTTTCCAATCCACGAGGGCAGCTAATACGGGAAAGTTAAGTCCAACTTGGGAAGAACCTTATAAGATTCATGGTATCGCAGGAAAAGGAGCATACGAGTTGGAAACGATGGATGGCAAGATTCTACCCTCAAATTGGAATGCAGTTCATCTGAAGAGATACTATTTCTAAGGAATAGAAATACCCACGGGCAGGAATCCCCATTTACAATTTTTATTTTTGAATTATTAAGATTTTACTAACAATTTTAGATGATAGGCAAAAAGCTAGCCCACACTAAATGATGAATTACGACCTGAAAGACACGTGGAAAGAACATAATTTCCGGTCTAGGGTTACAACTATTCTAATGGAAATTTAAAGGGGTTAAGAAGTCTTCATCTAAAATCGTACCTCCGAGTCCCGTATGTTTTTCCTTTTCAGGAAAAGCACCGCATGGAAGGAATAATCAAGTGCTCGAGATTTCATACTTCAAAGCTCAAATACTTGGGGGACTACATAATATACATATGATATACGTATGAAGAAGGCGAGGAAGACTGAAAACAACTAAGAATTCAAGTCAAAGCCTAAAAGTCTAAATACCAAGTTCAGAGCAAATTCATGAGCCAATAACACAAGCCAACTAAAGAAGAACCTTCATATAGATTCTAAAATCTTACGGTGTTTAGGTTTAAGGCAGTATTTAGCCATGGGTCATAAGGAAACCCTTGGATTTTCTTTTTTGCAAATCTGTTGTAAAGAAAACAGTTACGGAAAAGTAATAGAAGATATATAAATACATGTAAGATGTTATTTAAACATGACAAAGTTCAAATGAAAACTTTATCAAAGTTATTTCAAGAAACATGTGTGTTCCTATTTTTTTTTTCCGTATATTTACACCATTATGAAGTTGAGACGTCTTCTTCATTAAGTGTCGAATATAAAAGGGCCCTCTTATATAAATTCATGTTCGATTCATAAATCCATGAAGTTAATAAAGCATTTTCTGTTGGAAAAATGCAAAAAAGGGTAAGACAGAAACCCACGAATTAAAAAGGCAAGACCTTGGATTTATACAAAAATAAGGCAAAAAGAGTAAAATAGAAGCTCAAAATAATTAAGTTGAAACGAAAACTTTATAACATTAAGTTAAGAACTAAGTATGAACTTAGTCTTAAACTAACTGTCACTTTTTACAAAATGCCCCGAAAAGACCTGGGGACTTGTCATTTCCAAAAACATAACCCCAAAATGGGACCAGGGGTAAAACCACCAAGAAAAAAAAAAGAGTTAAACTTCATAAACTTTCACTGTGGAGCGGAAGAAGAGTCTAAAGCAGCAGCATCAGCAACAGAAGGCTCGATTTGATTTGAAGAAGCTGGGAGGTCCACCGTAGCTATATTAGCTTCGATATGCTCAGGAGTATCAGCCATGGGTGAAGGAAAACTCTGATCTTGCCAAGTTTTCTCAATTGTTTCCTTTATCTTAGCCAATTCAGTATTCAAGTTAAAACCCTTTTGGCTAACCTCCACAAGGGTATCATGGCGTGTGTTTAAAACAGCCCAACTCACTTCAATAGCAGTTTTGTCCTCAAGAGCCTCGTAATTTCTTTCCCATTGGTCAATCTCGTTCTTGAGCTCTTCCTTCTCAGCCAAAGCAGCATTATAAGAAGACCGCAAAGGTGCAAGTGAACTTTCCAAAAATTTGACCTTATTAGAGGACACGCGAAGGTCTTCTTGGGTCTGGGTAAGTGTCTGAACAAGTTCACCTGCATAAACTTCTTTTTCGTTCAGCAAGGCCTTCAAACCTCTAATCTCTTCACTAGCTTTGGAGAGTTGCTCGGAAAATGATGCCTCAAGGAGACTTTTGTCCTTGTCAGCCTGATTGGAAGAAGCTTTTTCAACTGCTAACTATGAAATCAAGACCTTCCGCTGTTGTTCTAAGGTACGCTTGCTCTCTTCTAGCACTTCCATCTCCAGTTGAATACTTTCATACTGTTCTTTCCAATTGTATGCTTCAACTTGATAGTCATGCATTAACTGCTCCGTATGAGAAACCCTCTTCATCATCTCTATACCAATGAGATTGATCTAAAAAAGAAGAAAGGGGTAAGAACCTTAGTGAAAGGAGAATTGAATAAAGCGTAAAAAAAAGCAGCAAATACCTTCAGTGATGATTGCACTATATCATTCATCCAAGTCAAAGAACTATGACTTTCTAGCTTGGACTTTTCTACTAGGCCAATCAAGGGTTTTAACCATACGTCAGCCGACATGATTTTTTCAAAAGATTACCATCGGCAGGGACCTCAATGGTAATCTGCTTTATCCCTCCACTTCCACTTGAAGAACCAACCTCAGTACGAGGAATGGTGATAGTGGGGACTGAAGAAGAAGTCATAACAGCTTGGGGCGGAGCAGAGACAGTAGCAGTCACAACAAGAAAAGAACACACCACAGGGACAAACATGGTAAAAGAGGCAAGAGGCATTTCATCAGAAACAAAATCCAAATTTTCACTATCAAACCCACGAGAAAAAAGCTGTTCATCGGAGTCACGAGCTGCTGCAGGAGTATCATCATCAGAACTCACCAATGTAGCACTAACAGGCTCGGTCACGAGAATAGAACGGGGAGGAGTCGCTTCATCGTCTGACAAGACGCGTCTTCTGGCCCGTGGCCTTTTAACCAATGAACTTCCATCCTGATCCTCTTCCTCTTCAGAATCTTGAGTCGTATCAGTTTTCCTTTTTGATGAAGAACTCAAGATTATCTCTTGAGCTCTTTCCAAAGAAACTCTGGAAGCCGCGATTGCATCAGCACTTACCCCACGTATGGGGAACCCTGATAAAAAGAAGGGTCAAATAAATTCTAAAGGAAAGATGAACAATAATATAAAAAAAAAGTGAGTAAAGTATTTACCATGAGTTTTGACCTTCCAACCAAACCTGTGTGAAAGGTTTTTCCAAGATCTGCCTTCCATAGGCGCAACAGTCAATAACTTTTCTACCCAGCCACGGAAATTGGGAATCTCGTCAACAGTTCTCATGGTTGCTGAAAAAGGAGAAAGTTAAACAGCAGTGGGAAAAATAAATCCCTTCACAAGGAAAAAAGGAAGAAAGTTGCGAGATTAAAACTCACGTGCAAAATTCCACTTTTTGGGGAATGGTACATTTTCTTCACCTACTAAACCTACAGTAGGAGCAGCAACAAATCTGGCATACCAGCCAGGATCTTTATCATTTTTAGGGCTAACTAGTACTCTCTTACTCCTCGCCACTAAAGTAAAGATCCCATGGCGGAAAAGTTTATGGGAGTAGAGGTGGATCAGATGAAAGAAAGTGAAAGGCAAATTAGCCAATCTTGCTAAGTGCCTTAGACAAGTAACAACCCTCCACACAATAGGGCCAATTTGTCCAGACAAACGTTGAAAAAATGGCAGAACTCAATAATAACAGGATCAATGGGGGATTTGAAATTCAGTGTAAAGGGATATGTATACACAAAAGAAAATCCGGTCATGTAAGATGTAATTCTTTGGTTTGCACTAGGAATTATAATAGGGAAGTCAGGGCTCCAATGGCAATCCTTACGGACAACAAAAATTAAACCTTCAGTAATCTGAGAAGGATAAACGTCAGCACGATCCAAAGAAGACATAGAAGAAACTTGATTCCTAATTGACTCTCTATCAGAAGACATAGAAGAAACTTGATTCCTAATTGACTCTCTATCAGAGTAAAAAGATAGTTCAGAAGGGATAATTTCATCAACTAAAGGTTCACGAACTGGTTCACTAGAGTCTTTATTTCTAGAAGAAGATCTATGTGAAAGAGAACCCCTAGTTCTAGAAGGAGGGGTGGAACTCGATGGAGGTAAAGAAACACCTCGTGTAGATGAAGACGCTAAACTACGCAATCTTCCCCCTCTTATGCTTCTAATAGGAGCAAGGGAAAGTTCATCAACAATGGGGACTCTTCGAGGATTAGGGTTTGAGGAAGACATGGCTGTACGAGGAAGAAAACAAGAATGAATATTCTAAGATAGGTAACTTTTTATGAGAAAGACAAAAACGAAAGCTATATTTATATTCAGAAGCAACCGTCAAGGAAAAGGTGTAATGATGAAAACGCCATAATAGAAATTGTCACTTCGTAATTGATGAAGCCGCAATAAAGCCCTAAAAGACGCTGAAGAATTTCAGATCCGATTAGAAGATGCCACGTGTCACGAGCATTAAATGGAAGTGACATATGAAACGTCAGTTATGGAAAAAGTATAATGGCGGCAAAAATTCCCGCTTTATTGAAGATCCACTTCCCAAATATTCTATTGCTGAATAAATGGCAAGTGGGGGGACTATCTGTATTGGGAAAATTCAAGTTAGTATATTGAATTTATTATGTGTTGATATGTCATGACACGTGGATCAGTAAAAGAATGACAGCTGGTAGAGATAGTTAAAGAGGTACGAGCTTTAACAGACACGAGCAGAGGTCCAAGAAAAACAGAAAGGATAGGTGCTCGAACCTCTTGATAATTCGGAAAAGCGTCGGAGGAATGAACCTAGATAGCAAAAAAGGATAGATACGTATTATTGGTAGTTAATGAGCATTAACTACGAGAAACGTTATAGAATCTGTACTGAACAGTTACGATTGCCAATTATAACGTTGCATTAAATGTCATTAATTGCGCATAATAACTCCATTATGGGAGGAAAGAAACGTATTACTTAGAAATAGCTATAAAAGGAAAAGAATAAACCTTTGTAAGGACATGAAACACTATTGGAATACACGGAATTACTTTGCTTTCTATCATGCAACTATTCATACCAATTATTCTTATTTTTATTTGATTATCAGTAACCCGAGTTCTTCTAATAACAAGCTTTGACCGAAATTTTTATTTTTTGGTTAAACAATAACAAGGCACCTGCTTTTAGTAATAGTGCTACAGAGCTGTTTTTTATAAACATTATGTTTTCGTTTGTTCCAACTAGGAGTGGGCCGAGTGGCAAACTGACGGGTCGGGTCGGATATGGTTCGGGTTGAAAACGAGTAATAAATAAACGGATCAATTATCCGACCCGATCATATTTAATACGGATAAAAAACGGATTAACCGGCGGATAATATGGGTTACCCATATTATTCATGACTTCTTGTATATGATCACTATTGGGAGAATTCTTAGTCTCTCTAACTTGAGGAACCCCCAATTTGAGGCTTTACAAATGTAAAAATTAGACTCATTGGTTATCCATTGGTTACTCATCGGTTATCATTTTCTAAATGGATAATATGGTTCTTATCCATATTTGACCCGTTTTTAAAAAGTTCATTATCCAACCCATTTTTTAGTGGATAATATGGGTGGTTAACTATTTTCTTTGAACCATTTTGCCACCCCTAGTTCCAACTTGTTTATAATTCTTTTCTTTTCTTTCATTTCCTTTTTTATTATTCTTGTTCTTCTTCTTCATTCCACTAGCGCATCGAAAGTTTTAACTCCAGTTTGGACATCGATCTTTTTGCTTTTTAAAAAAAAAAAAAAAATCAAGAAACGTTGATCAGTTTTGAAATTTTTTTGAAGAAACATTTTCAAGTTCTATTTTTTGGTGAAATTTTTTATTCCACTTATAAGATTTTAACCTTTTTTCAAGTAAAATACATGTCCAAACTTAACTTTAACTTCCAGATTCCAACTTTAGTCTTTAAAGATATTATTCGCTCTGTTCCAGTTTATGTGACCTATTTTCTTTTTGGTCAATTTCAGAAAGAATGATCCCTTTTCTAAATTTGGTAACTATTTAGCTTAAACTTACAATTCTGCCCTTAATGAGAACCTTTTATAACCACACAAATACTCTCGGCCCGTTTCTGGCTTGTTTAGGACCACAAATTTCAAAAGTCTTCATTTTTTCTTAAACTCTGTGCTCAGTCAAACAGGTTCACATAAATTAACATGGAGGGAGTACATATAATTGAAAAAAAATTGTTAATCAACCAAAACCGATAAAAATTTGCAAAAATAAAATCGATAAATTTATATTAAAGTTTGATTTGATTTAAATAATTTGAATACTAATTTTATTAATTTGGTTTTCTTGTAGCAAAATGGGGGGGG
>NW_017674018.1:82297-92422 GCF_001879085.1 Nicotiana attenuata
GGGGGGGGGGGGGGGGGTTTAATGGTCAAAAGGAAGAATGTTGGGGTAAAATCAGATGAATTGGATTCATCGTACTATCGGTTTCCACGTGTTCTTTCTCATGTGAGTAGCAGGAGTTGGTGTACACGTGTCCTTTTTCGTTTTAAGATACTGTAGTTTACTCCCCTTTACTTTTTGGGGCAGCTCCACCGTGCTTCTTGGCCTTTGAATTGTTACCAAATTCTATCTGGCCACACACACACATTTAACGTGGCGTTCTCTTAGGGTATCTCCATTTGGTATAAAATTTACTATTTTTTTACTCCAATAAACCACCAAATTTTGCACCATTATAGTACATGAATGGTGTGACACTATTCAGCAATACCAAATTTGATTTATTATTATTTTATTTTTATCTTTTTGGACTTTTAATTTATTATATATTGTGTATATATTTAATATTTATATTAAGATCTTTATAATTTTAATTTTATATCCTAGTTTTTGGATATATTAATTTTTGTATATATTTATATTTATATAAAATTATAAGTTAATTTTATTATTATTATAATTGTATAAAAAGAAATATAACCATTATTTAAAAATAAAAAATGCAAAAGTAAAATATAGTGTTGCTAAAATTGAAAAGTGAAAACTAAAATTTAAAAAATAAAATTAACAATACATAAAATAAAAATACATTATAATTAAAAGTACATCAAAGGAGGATATATTAAAATTGAAATTGCATTAAAAAAACATAAAACATAAGTTTAGTAATCCGCTATGTCATTTTCAGGTGCACCAATGATTTAATCTGCTATGATGTAATATTTATTTAATTATCTTTTATCAATGATTTCACTTTTGGTTGATTTATCTTTAAAATAATTTGGTAATAAATGATTATATAAGTGGTGAATGTGAATTATATGCGATGAATATGGAAAAAAGAAAAAAGACAGAATTTGTTTGAAGGAAATAAAAAACTAAAATTTTAAAATCGAAAGTATAATAAATATAATATAAAAGAGAGAGAGAAGAAATATTCTTTTTTGGTGTAAAAAATGGTGTAATGATTGGAGTAAATTTGGTGTTACACCATTTTGGTGTGAAATTTGGTGTTAGGGTTGGAGATGGTCTTATAAGTAGGACTTTGGTGAAGAAACAGCGTGAGATGGCCACTTTTTAATATGATATATAATTTTTATTCAGTATTTTTAATATTGGGTAAAAATAGCCACTACTCCATTAAAATTAATACGAAGAGATATTTTTACCCTTTCTTCATGAGTGCTATGTAAATATTAAGGACATGATATCCTTAACATTTACACTGCACACATGAAGTTAAGAACGCCATGTCCTTGACAGTTTACATTGCACATATGAAGTTAAGGACACGATGTCCTAAAGTTTAACAACGGAAGGTGCAAATACAGGACACTTTGTCCTTAATATTTACACAGCATTCATGAAGTTAAGTACACCATGTCCTAATTAATATTTACACAACACTCTTTAGGTTAAGGATACTATGTTCTTAATATTTACATTGCACACATGAAGTTAAGGACACCATGTCCTTAACATTTACGCTGCACATATGAAGTTAAGGACATGAGGTCCTAAAGTTTAACAACACAAGGTGCAAATACAAGTTAAGGGCATTATGTCCTTAGCATTTACACTGCACACATGAAGTTAAGAACCCCATGTCCTTAACATTTACACTGCACATATGAAGTTAAGGACATGATGTCCTAAAGTTTAACAACAGAAGGTGCAAATACAGGATACTTTGTCCTTAATATTTACACAGCATTCATGAAGTTAAAGACACCATGTGCTTAATATTTACACAACACTCATGTCTAGCACAGTGGTATTTTCGTTCGGACGGGTAAAATTTATCAAGCACTTGCTAAAGAGTAAATACATTTTAAACTGTGACTAAAAAGCAAAAACATATCTAATTAGTGGCTAACTATGCACTTCCCCGACTTTGGTCGTCTCAATTTATGTGACGGTACTTAAATTATAGAGTCGAACGAGTTGTTTTACCATAATGTTTTATATTCTTTTTAGATATTTTAAATTATTAATTAGTATGGTTTGTAATACTTTTTACATAATTTTCAAATATATAAATTTTATTTTGAAAGTTCTAAAAATTCATATTAAAATACACGATCAAAATAAAAAATTTAAATCTCAAAAAATAATTGAAACAGAGGAATTATATATATTATTGTGATAAGAGTGGCTGAGTTTATAGTCCCAACAGGCACTACTATTTAATATCAATTTTAATAACTTCTCACACTTGCACCTTACATAATGACATTTAATCATTCATTCGTTACGAAATTAAGATAACGATATGCATAAGCAATATATAAATCCAGTTACTTCATTTGCAATTTTTTTTAAACCTTTACGATTAAGATCATATTTATTATACATTAATTTATAATGTTCGCTCCATTTACAAAGTGCCAAAATAAAAATTAAGATATTTCACTTATTCGAACAATCTCTCTTATATGGTTCAAAAGATGACCACTTAATAAGCAAGACAAGACCCGTGTAAAAATGAAACTACTAATCAATATATAAGAAGGATTTGTAGCTTAAATTTGATCTTCATAAAATTCAAATTGGATAATTTTTTTTGTAACTTGGAATTTGTCAATGAAAAATATCCTTTCAAGCCTTATTTTTTAATAACCACTTCAGCGTTTTCAAACATTTGACTTCGACTTATCTTGCATGAAAAACTTAAGAATGCAGCAAAAAAAATGAAGTGTTATAAAACAATAAATAAAGAACAAGAGTATTGCAGAGAAAAGTAGGGAGAGAGAATTCTTATTGATTTGGGATGAATTACAATGGAATAGAACCCTCTATTTATAGGGAGAGGTTGACTTAGCCACCAAGTACCATAAATAGAATTCTATTTATAACACTCCCCCTGAATGTCTATTCAACAGATAATGTGCCTCGTTAAAACCTTAACAAAAATAAAACCAGTGGGAAAAAAATTCTAGAGAAGGAAAAAGAGTACACATATCTAACAATACGCCTTTTGGTTGCCTCGTTAAAAACCTTGCAAGGAAAACCCAGTGGGACAAAACCTTGTAAGGGAAAAAGAGTGCAACGCGCATTAACCCCCCCCCCCCCCCCCCCCCGATGAGAGCATCAATTCACATCCTTAAGCATTTGCATTCCAATCTTGTCCACCATCTTCAAAAGATCGTTGGTAGATATTTGATAAACAAATCAGCCATATTAACTTAAATGAATATATTGCACCTTGAAATCATCATTCTTGATAGAGGTGGATTATCTTCATATGATCTTGTTGTATCTTCACATAGAGGTAAAAACTCTTGGTATCATATTATCATGCCTATAGTTATAGCAAGATACATTTGTGCACAAATTGCACTGAGGAAGTAGTACTTCAAGATCAAGAATTGTATATGCTTCAAGCGATTTAAATCCTTCAAGGATTGTCATATAAGTCATACAATAGACTTTAATTAGATGCATATCAAGTTTTCATGTCATGCTAGACAAATAAGATATCGAAAACTGATTGCACATATCATTGGCTTCATACTTTCAAGTGTTTGAACTACATGTCTTTCATAGGAAACCAATTCTATTCGAATTGTTTCTTCAGACTTAAGATCCTCATATATATATTTAGCGCTATCATAGAAGTCGTCGACAAATATCAGTTTCAATATTTTTTTCCATAAAGACATAACATAGAGATCTTTTCATTCATATTTTCAGGTACCTGAATCTCTCATGAGATTTTATGAAGTGTTATGTCATGTGATCTTCTAGATCACTTGCCTCCTTTATTATGATCATTTTGATCATTTGCTCATCCTCTTTATCAAGAAGTTTATTTGAAACCGATTTGTCTATACGCTTTAAGCGTACCATAGACTTTGTCCTTCTAGGACTTATTCTAATAGGAGCATTTGCAGTGAGAATATAGTTACTTCCTTTGGGTCAGCAAATGCGTCCGGCATGCTTTGCAATATATTGCACATGAATTATCCTTTATGAACTTCAAGTTCATATTATCTTATTCGAGGATCTAGATGTACAAATAATAATTCACCCCGCATAACTTTTTCTCAGATGTTATCATCTCTTCCCCTCATGTTAGAAAAACTAACATGCTTCCTCAACTTTGGGAACTCATCTTTGTGCATTATGGTGTTAATCAAAATATACACCGCACATCAATAATAATGAGATGGAATTATTTGGTTCCTGACCCTGAAACCACTTGTGAGGGGAGAATGTAATATACTTTCGTATATAACCTATATCAAACTGATATAGATAACTTTGTTCCCATAAACAATAGTTTAGCTATTAAGTGGAGGCACTCAATAAATCATTTTGCTAAACCAACTGTGATGTAAACCAACTTATCAAGATTAACTTCTTGAATAGAAAATCTGGAAATTATGCTCGAAATTAAATTATTGAGCAAGTTACCTCACACACACCGGCCAGGGTGCGAGTTAATAATAATTGCACATGTAACCATCTCATAGATGTATCTTATGTGGTATACATGGCGGGTGAATGGGCCCATATTCACCTTTGATATTCCAGCATTCATGGGATTCAATCCCAATTTTAGTTGGTCAATTAATTAATGAGAACAAGCATTATAAGAGAATTCGTAAAGAACTTTCTAGTTCTTTAATATTTTCCCATGTGAATTCTCGTTTATTTTTGCACATCATGCTTAAATTAATATGGCTAAACCAATTATGCCAACTGAATAGATTATCAATATTGATAAACTTCGGATTTATACCATGACGTGTGCAATTATCAATAAACTCCAAGTTTATTATGATATGGGTTTTTAAATCAATAAATATCCACTTCATTGTGGTATTCTTTTATTTATGTAGTACAAATTGGAGAATGAAGCGGGTAGCTTTTCACATACATATTGTCCCGCTACAAGTTGTAGTAATAGAAGATATTAAATCTTTCCTTTATTTATAGTCTCAATATAATCATCCGCTTTCGCGTATACTTTGGAAACTGAATAAGTTTCTTCGAGACTTACTACAACACAATACCTTATTGGTAATTAATTGTGTTTCTCCAAAATAGTATAATTGGCTCTTGCAGAGTTCTCAATTAATTTTGTAGTACCACATATTCATCAACACCCATATGGTGAATATCTCTTTTAAAGAGAAAGTTATACCATTATGGTTATGGTCAAAATAATATGCAAGATCTGTTTCTTGCATTAACGTTGTCTTTTAATAATCACAATGCCAAAATATTTTGGCGTACAATAAGTACGTGACCAATGACCATTTATGCCATAATAATAGCATTATTTTCTTATTTCCTCTCAAACCTCCTTCTAGAGGTGAGTGTGGTATATTCACTACCACTAGCACGTTCATATTCTTTGAAGAATGAATATGTATTCATAAATCAGATGTTGTCACATTCACATCATGAATGGACCATAATCATTTATATAATTTATAAAATCTCATGTCAAATCGATGACAAATATTGCTTTCACAGAGTGAAGGATTATTTTGAGAATCCTTATTATTCTCATTATCACAATGATGACGATTATAATTTCGTCTATTGCTACGTCCACATCCATTGATACATTCATAGTGATAATTTTGTCTTCTTTCAGACTTATCACATACTGCTATCACATTCTCTTAAGCGAATGAGAATGGAGCAAATTCAATGGGATGGGTTTCCACTTTTTGTACCCATAATCATACATGAATTTGATCATGGCAAGATATAGAAATTTTACCACTTCAGGTGGTTATAATTTCTTACAAACTCTATTAGAGTTATAATCAAACTTTGTTGTCTTTGCTTGTATATAAAATCAAATTATAGAATTTCAAGAATTTAAAAGAGAAAAATAAAGTAAAATACTTACCTTAAATTCAGAATTTAATCATGAAGGAAGTTCATGGAACAATTGACAATCATTATGCTCAATCCCAAAGCTTCTACTCAATTGGTTAGAGTCTCGTGCTGATAACGTATTATAAAATAATAAAAGAAGAAGAACAATATTGCAGAGAAAGAGAGAGGGGAAATTCTTATTGATTTGGGATGAATTACAATGGAATAGAACCCTCTATTTATAGGGAGAGGTTGACTTAGCCACCAAGTAATAAACCCTAGAATCTCTCTAAATATGGACATTCACCATAAATAGAATTCAATTTATAACATGAAGATTTTTTACGGTCAATTGTGAAAATAGTACATCATCTTGCGGAATATTATCCAAATGATTTTTCACAAAATCACCTCAAAATTAAAGAGCAATTGAAATTTTAGTTTTCCAACTGAATCCGTGAATAATTTTCATGGGTGAATCCGTCAGAATGCTTTCTGTCAAAACATTTGGCGGTATTTTGAGTTTTTATTGTATTAGTTCTAGCTCAGGGGTGGCAAAATGGTTTTAAAAAAATAGTTAACTACCCATATTATCCACTAAAAAATGGGTTGGATAATGAACTTTTTAAAAATAGGTCAAATATGGATAAGAACCATATTATACATTTAGAAAATGGATAACCAATAGGTAACCAATGGGTCTAATTTTTACATTAGTAAAACCTCAAATTGAGGGTTCCTCAAGTTAGTGAGACTAAGAATTCTCCCAAAAGTGATCATATGCAAGAAGCCATGCCCATATTATCCACCGGTTAACCCGTTTTTTTATCCGTATTAAATATGAGTCGGGTTGAATAATTTATCCATTTTTTCATTACCCGTTTTCCACCCAAACCATATTTGACCCGCCCCGCCCGTTTGCCACTCCTATTCTAGCCCATAAAAGTCAGAATCCACATTCCATTAAAGTATCCCACAGAAAAAAAGTACCAGGAGGAAAACTTAGAAAGGCAAAAGGAAATATATATAAGAAGACAAAGAAATAGTAAAAAACTTTACCGTATCAGGTATTTATACCAAACAATATTAACTTACTACGGTTAATTGTTTAATGAAGTGAGAATATATATAAGTCAACCGATGTTGAAGTGAGAGAAGTCCTTATATAAATGCATGTCATATTTAGTGTAAATACACGATAATTTTTTATCAGAACAATTGTGGGAAGTGAGAAATATGAAAGTGGAAGTAACATCCATATAGTTGTCAATGTAAATAGAGATTCGGAAAATCTCTTAGAATGGTGACATGAAAGAGAGAGGGATGGAGGAGTTAAAGTGATTTGTTGTCATTTTCACCCTTTTACCCATTCAATTATGTAGATTTACTTGTACAAGACGGAAAAGAAAGTCTACCAAGACTTGCCCTAAAATCTTCTTCAGAGAAATTGATGGAAATTGAAATTTTATATCATCAACCAATAAAAGTTATAAAGGACATTTTCCAATATTGAATAGGCAACTCGAATTAGCACGTATTAAAATATTTGGACATTATGCCTACATATGGCTTGAGTTATTTCTGTATGTTTCAGTTACGTTATTTACATGATCCGTGACCTGATGGTTGTTATTGGACTTGCCTCTGCAAAAGGGCTTATACGGAATGAAATAATTTCGTAAAAATAGCACGGGTTAGCCAGTTTTCAGACTAATCATTCGAAAATAGCCATTATTTTGCTGCAACACCGAAAGTTGCAGCATAATATACTGGAGATCGGTGCACCTGCGTATGAACTTCCAGCATATTATTCTGGAACTCCAACAAGCGGAAAGTTCTAGCATAATATACTGGAGATTGGAGCACTAGTGTATAAACTTCCAGCGTATTATGCTGGACCGATATATTATACTGGAACTCCAATATATTATGCTGGAAGTCTAGTATATTATACTGGAGTATTTTCCGAATTTTGAACAGTGTTTTCGTTCAGATTTATCTTTACATGAAAGTGGCTAAATTTTAATTACTTTTAAAATTGTGACTATTTTTGAATGACCACTTGTAAATCTAGCTATTTTTTAATTTCTCGCAATAATTTCTCAAAGATCGATAAATATTCACTATTAGTTTATACTACAAGGATCAATATTTTAATGAGACAAAGTTGCGTTTTTCAGTTAGTAAGTAGTAGTACATTTTATGCATGTGTTCCACATCTTTGTTTACTACATTTTTTTTTTTTTGGTAATTAAGACATATATTAAAACACATACTAAGAGTCATTACATATTGCATTACAAGCGGGAATTGTTCTAGGCCACATAGTTCCTAGCTTGTCCCTTTCCAAAATAGAAATAGCAAAAGTAGGAGGACTAAGATAAGTTGTTAAGCTTCCAAAAGTTGTTAAGCTGCTTCCGTTCTTCGCCATTGAATCAGCCGCCTGGTTTGCCTCTCTGTAGACGTGCTGTTATGGCGGGTCACCTGCTCTACTCAATAGGCATCTGCAATCATCAATCAAATTAAAGGCACAGTTCTTGTTATGGATTAAGTTAATGAGCTCCTTACAATCTGTTTCAATGGTGAGGGGTAGGTAGTTGTTTTCTATAGCTAATTTCAAACCATGCAGTAGTGCTAATGTTTCCATGTAAATATCGGCTGCATGTGAAAAACCCATGTTGTATCCCAAAACCCATTCCCCATTGCCTTTTCGTATGATTCCCCCTATTCCGCCTTTACCCGGATTGCCACAACATGAACCATCCACATTCAGTTTATAGCTGTTTTGTTCAGGTGGGTTCCATTTGATGAGAATGGTATCTCTATATGTGACAGGCCGATTTTGATTTGTGGCCAGGAGTTTATATTCCATGGCTTTGTTAACGATGTTTTTTAATAGGAGAGGTTTGTAATTATTTTTGAATATCGTCTCATTTTTGCGCAGCCAGATGTGCCAGAGGATAAAAGGGATAACTTCAGACCAGACGAGATATTCGTTAAAATTAGTACTTGAGCTACTTTGAGTTTTTAGCCAGTGGTGCAATGTGTACTTATCTGGTGGCTCCAGAGGTAGCATGCTAAAACCTGCTTGAGCCCAGATCGTTTTAGAGTGCTTGCATCTAAAGAGCACATGCATTGTATCTTCCCTCTCAGTGCTACAAAGGTGACAGTTTGGAGAGTTGGTTATATTCCTGTTGAAGAGCATTTGTGCTATGGGGAGCTTATTGTGGATAGCCGTCCAGATGAAGAATTTTATTTTATTAAGAGTTCTGATTCTCCATAACCATTTATAGTCTTGAGTATCCCCCACTTCCTTACCTTGTAACATTTCATAAGAGGATTTGATGGTGAAGGATCCGTTAGAGCTCTTGCCCCAGCTATAATTATCTTGGATAGGTTGAATTTGCTTGATGTAAGTGCTATAGATTTTATTCTTTACCTCGGTGGGGAGTTGGAAAGATAAATTGTTCAAGTTAAAGGAGTTGTTGTCAATGATGTCTGATAGTGTTTGTTGTTGTTCGTGTTTCATTAATGGTCCTTGGATTTGGGCTTTTAGTGATTCCTTGGTTCCTAGCCAGCTGTCTTGCCAGACCCTAATTAATTCCCTCCCCAACTTCCTACGTGTCTGCCTGTTTACTAGATGTAGGAGTCCCGGACTATGTTTTTCCATATATGGGAGCCATTTTTCTCCTGAAGATTCCAGCTTTGCTTTGTATTTTTTTTATCATATCTGCTATGAAGTACCCTACTCCATAGACTATTATTATCTTTTTTATATCTCCAAGCTACGCTAGCACTGAAGGATTGGTTTTTTCATTTTGTTTTGTATAATCCCAACCCCCCATCTTTCTTTTGCTTTGTGGCCGTGTCCCAATTTATCAAATGGCATTTCCTTTTTTCGGAAGTGCTCCCCCATAAGAAATTTCTTTGTATTTTATCAATGTTCTTTATAGTAGCTTGTGGGAGATTATAAATTTGCATTACATGGTTAGGGATTGCAGCCAGAGTTGATTTTATGAGTGTGGTCCTTCCAGCTATATTAAGGAAGTTGATTTTCCACCCTTTTAGCCGGTTGTTCAGTCGATCGATGATATACTGGAAGTCTTTCTTTGAAGGGTTGGAGAATCCTATAGGGAACCCTAGATACTTTCCAAATTCTCTAGTATGATTTATAGCTAAGACTAATTCCTA
>NW_017674018.1:95110-101304 GCF_001879085.1 Nicotiana attenuata
GGAAGAGAGAATTATTTTAGGGTTTGCAGTAAAAGGACATATAGTGACTCGTTTTATGGACTTGTTATGGCTTGTGGTGAAGGGTTTGTTGTATGTAATATAATATGAGAGATCCTTTCACTTCTTTTTGCCGACGTGTAGAGATCAATTGCCCACTTCTTTTTAAGGCTAAGAGATTCTAATTTTTTCTCTTCTTTGTATTGTAGTAATGTGAAAGAATTTTTGTGCTCCATTCCCCTTTCATTTAACCACTGTATTCGAGATGTTGAGTCTCCAAAATTCCTGCCTCTAAATTTTAGGGTTACGTTTAATTCCTTCAAGGAGATTGTGTTTCAAGATCTAGAAGGAATGAGTTGTGTGTATAGTTAAGGGAATTTTTGGTATCGCCGTTAATTTAGAACTAGTTATATTTTTTTTTGTGGAAACATATTGCAAGAAGGTACTAGTGGTTTCATTCTTTTAGCGTTTTTTAGTAAATGTTTCAATTGCTCTAGTATATTTCTGGTTGGTCCATGAATTCCTTTAACACAGGTTTTTTAAGATGTAAGGGTGAGATAGGCACATGGATTCCAACCATTAAATTGTATTGCTATGGGAGAATTCGTTGAGAGGTCTAGGTTTTATTGACAGTGATGGATGGAAGTTCTAGTTAAATGAGTAGAGTGAGCTTGCTTAAAAAGGAATTAAATCCAGTTTGCATTACTTTACATATCTATCTAGCCTTTTCATTATTGAGTTCTTAGTTTTTTTCCTTGTATTAGTCCAGGTATATTTTTGTAGCGCCTTATACCCTAAGTCCGTAGTCCCACAGTGGTCTATAACAATTAAGGAATTTTTGAAACCCTAGGGTAAGCAATTAGTGGGGAGCCTCCGAATCTTTCATGTTGATGTGGTGACTTCATTGAAGTCTCCTGTGATTAGCCAGGCCCCTTAAAAGCTATTTGCACTGTTTTTAAATTATTCATGAATATTTTTTCTCTAATGAAGTTATGTAGCATCAACATAGATAGTACATCAAGTTCTAAGTTAGAATTGTTTTACCGTGGATCATGGCATGAAGTCTCTTGTCAAGTTGTCCATTTGGGTCCAACCAAAAATATCTCCTGCATTCCACATCATAACCATGCTCCAGGTACTTGTGTGCTATTGTGCCATGGTTAGTAGA
Organism: Nicotiana attenuata; assembly: GCF_001879085.1. Classification (NCBI taxonomy): domain Eukaryota; kingdom Viridiplantae; phylum Streptophyta; class Magnoliopsida; order Solanales; family Solanaceae; genus Nicotiana; species Nicotiana attenuata. The sequence goes on from NW_017674018.1 coordinate 96,276, forward strand.
GCCAGACATTGTGTCATGGTAGAGTTCCAATGGTCCGCTAATTATTGTTTCCAATACGTGCTACTAGGAAAGCCTGTATTAATCTAGCTCGACCTGAAATTCTTCTAACTCCTCATTCCCCGCTCCTCTACGTTTAACATAGCTAATCATACTCATTGTCAGAGGGGGTGGGAGTGTTCTCCTCCGCTTGTGGCTGGGGTAGGCTCCGCCATGTTCCAATGTTTGGCTGTACATTGTCGGGATCATTTAAACTATTCCGATTTGTAGATTGTTGGTGCTGAATCATATCCCTTATATTGATCGAGCATTTCTCAAATTCAGCGGCAACCGTAAGATTAACCCTTTTTTCTCTCTGTTCCTTGAACCATAGTGTTTTTGAACGTGTGTAGCATAGCGTATTCCACTTTCGTGCTGTTGATGTTCCTTCCCCTTCGCCGCTCCTCGTACGTTCAGTTGCATTGTGGGAGTCGGGACAGTGTTGTTTTTGTGCTGCTTCGACGTTGGAATGTTCATGTGTGGAGGGTTGTTATGAAGATAGGGTTGTTGTGGAAAAGAAGGTAGGTTCATGCTTAGAGGGATGGGGGTGCTTGGGGTGTTTCCTTGGAGAGCGGTTCCATGGGGATCGAGTTGGCCACCCATGGTTGGGATTTTGGATTTGGTTGGGGCTTTGGGTTTCATTAGGGTAAGCCATGTGTGGTTGGCTACATTGTCCAACCCAATCGTAGACCCCCATTAACAATTGGGCTAGGTAATTGGATTCTCTATTTGAATTATGAGTCACCTTCCCTTCTAGATAGGTTTCATTTCATGATGAGATCCCGTTAGGCCGTATTCCAGCCATGAGAGTGGAGTGTGGTTCATTACTAGCGGGGGAGTTGCATACACTAGTGGTTGGTTTTGACCTAGGGTTTGGTTGTTCATTTGTTGGGTAGCTTGGTTGCGTGACCACACATTCCTCCTATGGTTTCTTTGATGCCTCCTGTAGAAGTTGTTGGTGGGTAGCCTTGGCATCCTTGGTGAGTTCTTGATGATGGTGTCTTTGATTATTTTTGGTTGGTTCTACGGTTTTGTTGTCACTGGCTATAGAGCTTAAATGAGTTGGTGTTTTAGTTCTTAAATTTGCATGGTTCTTTGGGGCAGGGGGGTAACGTATAGAAGGAGAGGGGTTGGGCTTGTACTATGATTGTTGGAGTTGATTTGAGATTTGGCTGCTGAAGATTTAAAATCTACATTGCTCAGATTCCTTTTGTCAACATTAAATGCCTTCTTGACCTCTTCTTGGGTGGAGCAAAGGTCAACTTCCATTGATCCCTCAACATAGGTATTAATATCAATTACCTTAGCTGTGGTTTCCGTTGGATTTGATGAGTTGGTACGAGGTGTAATGTTTCCTTTGCATGGACTGTTGGATATTGCTGTGTTAGGAGGGCTGTCGAGTGCATTGAGTGTTCTAGGCTTTTGGTTAATAAAGGAGTGTAGTAAATTGGTATGGCTTAAGGTCTGATGGTCAGTGTCCGATAGGTTTTGTGGCTGAGTTGATTGGGATTGTACCGTGTCCATTTGGTCATTTTCCAGCACATTTAATGCCTTGAATTGATTACTGTTGCTTTTGTCTATGTTTGTGCTATTATCCAGTGTGTTTTGTTGTGTATCCTTCTTCCTAAATTCCTGCCGTTTGTGAGACGTTTGGCCGACGTTTGCGCTCCTGGGTTCATCGTGTAGCTTCTGTTCATTTGGCATTTTTGGTTCCAGTTTTGAATGTTCCAGTTTGGACTGTCTTTGTGGAGGTGAATTTGGCCTTTCCATTTGGTCGTGTCTAGCCTTAGTTCTTTTGTGTGTAACTATGGTCCAATGATCTATTTCTTTCGTTAGGGATTCAATCCCATCGTCCTTTTTTTGAGTCCCTTTTACTGCATTAGACTTTGAGTTCGATGGTTGAGGGCAGTTGGTTGGGGTATGACCCAATCTGCCGCAAAAGGTGCACAACATGTTAAAGCCCTCATAAGCAATCCTTTGATAATGGCGTCCAATTATAACATGAGTTTTTAGAGGGCTTTCTATAGGTGCTAGGATACAAACTCTCGCGTATTTGCCCCTAGTGGCTGAAGCAGTACATGCATCGATCCAGAGTAGCTTCCCTAATTTAGATCCTATTTTTTGAAGTATTTCATAGTCATAAAATTCCGTTGGTAGTTCTGGTAGTCTGGCCCAGACGGCTGAGTAGGGTTGCGAGGCTGTTGACGCTACAAACTTTGGTTCCCATTTTCGGACAGTGAGAAACTGGTTTCCTATGAACCAAGGTCCCCCATGGAGAGCTTTGTCGTAGTTTTCTGAGTTTATGAACTTAATTAGGTAGTAGTCGTTTCCTAGATCTATGAGGGTGATGTTCTCCGTTGGTTTCCATATGGCCATTATTTTGTTTTGTAAGAATGCATAACTTACCTTCCTACCAAAGAGTTTAATAATAACAGCATTGGTCCAGTTATTGTAAATCCTTTCCTTGTCTGCGTGTGTTATGGGGATGAAATTGTCGGATTCGTATTGGTTCTCAGTTTCATCAGAAGTGTCATGGCCCTCCACAGACTTTTGCACTGCTATTTGATTTTGGTGTTGTGCTTCAGCCAGATTTCCTTTCAATTTGAGCAAAAAGGAGCTTGTTTGGTCATGGTGTTCCTTAGCTAAAGTCTTAGTGTTAAGGATGTTGGTAGATTCGTTAGGTTGATCTTGGTCCATCTCCATTGCTAAGTTCTTATTAGTAGTTCGTGTGTTCTTGTTTCTTGTATGGTGAAAGGGATTTGGTGAAGGCCAGAGTTTTTGTTCCTACAAGTACCAAATTTCTAATGAGACTAAACTTGGGATAGTTTATAATTTAATGTTACATTTTTCCATATGTATTTCTGTGTTTAATGCTATGAGATCGGGCACTAAGTGGAGTATTCAAGTTAATACTAAGTATCATTTTAAGGTTGACCAAAATGGAAGTCTTAGGTCTATTTTAATTTTCCACATATGTCTAAGCAAGAGTCTACCAAAACTAACTCATATAGGATATTGTCTTCATCAAAACAAGTCTACATCCTAGTGTGTTCTACTAAAAAAGAGCCTTATGTATTTTATCTAATATTATACTTCCAGTTCCTTCTTTATAGTACAGTCAAACTTCTTTATAATAGTCTGTTTATACTGAATATTTTTGGCTATTATAGCGAAGTGCTGTTATAGAGAACATATACTATAACACAACATGAAAACTGGTTCCGAAAAAGTTTGACTTTTATAGTAAAGTGTTGTTATATTGAAATGTTATAGAGAGGTCTGACCGTATTCACATATCGAACGAATTTAAGAGAGAAACAGTTCACCCTATTCAATATGTCATAATTCAAACTATAATATTATGTGCTTGAATCTACTACTTACTTCGTGACATTTTGTTTGTCATAGTTTGACATGACACAAAACTAAATAAAGATAGGAGGACTTTTGAAATTTGTGGTCTTAAATATGTCATAATATTTGTGTAGATATAATACTTTCTGAAAGTTATCTTAAACATACAATGTGTTATGAACAATAAAAGAAGAAGAATATTGCAGAGAAAAGTAGAGAGAGAGAGAATTCTTATTGATTTGGGATGATTTACAATGGAATAGGACCCCTCTATTTATAGGGAGAGGGTGACTTAGCCACCAAGTAATAAACCCTAGAATCTCTCTAATTATAGACATTCACCATAAATAAAATTCTATTTATAACACTCCCCCTTGAATGTCTATTCAACAGATAATGTGCCTCGTTAAAACCTTAACTAAAAGAAAACCCAATGGAAAAAAAAATTCTAGAAAAGGAAAAAGAGTACACATGTTTACAAATGCGCCTATTGGTTTCCTCGTTAAAAACCTTGCAAGGAAAACCCAGTGGGACAAAACCTTTTAAGGGAAAAAGAGTGCAACGCGCATTAACTCCCCCTGATGAGAGCATCAATTCACATCCTTGAGCCTTCGCATCCCAATCTTGTGCACTAGCTTCTTGAAGGTTGACGTCGGCAGATATTTGATGACTAAAAATAGCCATATTAACTCCAATGAATATGTTGCACCTTGAAAATCCTCGCTATCACATTATCATGCTTATAGCTATAGCAAGATACCTTTGTGCACAAATTGCACTTAGGATGTGGTAATTCGTGCCAAAACATTCTCCAAGAATTGCATATGCTATCAGCATTTTTAAATCGTTCATGGATTGCCATATAAGTATTGTCAATAAGCCATATAAATAGAGTTTAGATGCATATCAACTTTTCATGTCATGCTAGACATATAAGATATCGAATATTGATTGCACATACCATTGACTTTATATTTTCAAGTATTTGAACTACATGTTCAAAACTACAAGTCTTTCATATGAAACCAATTCTATTCGAAATTGTTTCTCCAGACATAAGATCCTCATATATATATTTAGCGTTATCATAGATGTCGTCGACGAACATTTTATATCAGTTTCAATATTTTTTCATAAAGACATAACATAGAGATCTCTTCATTCATATATTCAGGTACCTGAATCTCTCCTGAGATTTTACGAAGTGTTATGTCATGTGACCTTCTAGATCACTTGCCTCCTTTATTATGATCATTTTGATCATTTGCTCATCTTCTTTATCCAGAAGTTTATTTGAAACCGATCTGTCTATATGCTTTAAGCATACCATAGACTTTGTCCTTATAGGACTTGATATGAGCATTTGCAATGAGAATATAGTTGCTTTCTTTGGGTCAGCAAATGCGTCTAGCATGCTTTGCAATATATTGCACATGAATTATCCTTTATGAACTTCAAGTTCATATTATCTTATTCGAGGATCGAGATGTATAAATAATAATTCATTCCATGTAACTTTTTCTCAACTGTTTATCATGTCTCCCCCTCATGTTAGAAAAACTAACTTGGTACCTCAACTTTGAGAATCCACCTTTGTGCGTTATGGTGTTAATCAAAATATACACCGCACATCAATAAT
>NW_017674018.1:102462-111628 GCF_001879085.1 Nicotiana attenuata
TTTATTTATAGTCTCAATATAATCAATCGCTTTCGCGTATACTTTGGAAACTGAATAAGTTTCTTTGAGACTTACTACAACACAATACCTTATTGGTAATCAATTTTGTTTCTCCAAAATAGTATAATTGGCTCTTGCAGAGTTCTCAATTAAGTTTTACAGTTACCACATATTCATCAACATCCATATGGTGAATATCTCGTTTTTAAAGAGAAAGTTATACCATTATGGTTATGGTCAAAATTATGTGCAAGATATGTTTCTTGCATTACCATTGTCTTTTAATAATCACAATGCCAAAATATTTTGGCGTACAATAAGTACGTGACCAATGACCATTTATGCCATAATAATGACATTATTTTCTTATTTCCTCTCAAACCTCCTTCTAGAGGTGAGCGTGGTATATTCACTACCACTAGCACGTTCATATTCCTCCAAGAATGAATATGTATTCATAAATCAGATGTTGTCACATTCACATCATGAATGGACCATAATCATCTATATGTGTTTTATAAAATCTCATGTCAAATCGATGACAAATATTACTTTCAGAGAGTGAAGGATTATTTTGAGAATCCTTATTATTCTCATTATCACAATGATGACGATTATAATTTCGTCTATTGCCACGTCCACATCCATTGATATTCATGGTAATAATTTTGTCTTCTTTCAGACTTATCACATATTGCTATCACATTCTCTTAAGGGAATGAGAATGAAGCAAATTCAATGGGACGAGTTTTCAATTCTTTGCCCACAATCATGGCAAGGGATAACTATTTTACCACTTTGGGTGGTATAATTTCTTACTAACTCCATTAGAGTTATAATCAAAATTTATCGTCTTTGCTCGTATTTAAAATCAAATTATAGAATGTCAAGAATCTAAAAGAGAAAAATAAAGTAAAATACTTACCTTAAATCCAGAATTTAATCATGAAGGAAGTTCATGGAACAATTGACAACCATTATGCTCCATCCCAAAATTTCTACTCAATTGGTTAGAGTCTCGTGCTGATAACGTGTTATGAACAATAAAAGAAGAAGAATATTGCAGATAAAAGTAGAGAGAGAGAATTCTTATTGATTTGGGATGATTTACAATGGAATAGGACCCCTCTATTTATAGGGAGAGGGTGACTTAGCCACCAAGTAATAAACCCTAGAATCTCTCTAAATATAGACATTCACCATAAATAAAATTCTATTTATAACACAATGATATTTATATGGTTATAAAAACTTTTCATAAGGAAATATAGGAATGGGCAATTGATATTTTTGAAATAACTTAGTTGGTTTCCTATTAAGTATTAACTGTGTCAAACCAATGATATTCTGAGAACTAGTAAGCTATTTCCCACATGCTAAAATCTTCCAACTATGTAATTTCCTCATTTGCAAACATATCTGGAAATATTAAAATTTGCCAATATCTGTTAACCAGTTGATTTTGCGAGTGATTACAATGCTTAATATGTTGGGCCCGTGCGATAGCACGGGCAATCTTCATCTAGTACTAATATATAAGTAAGGATAAGCACACACCTTATGGTCAACATGTCTGTGTCATCATACCTTTTTGAAAACGTCTGGGCCCATTGAATAGAGCTGTCTCCGTTGCAGCCTTTCATTCTTTGAGCAGACACTGTCACCTTGAGGCCACGTGGCTAATGTGATAAGTTTCTTGTATAAAACCTTCAAAATGCCCTTATATATTTATTTCACACAGAGAATTGTTAGTTTAATGCCCTTATATATTTGTTAGTTTAATGCCCTTATGTATTTATTTCAAAATAGAGAATTTGTCAGCTAATAATTTTTTTATAAATTTTGTATTTTAATAGTTACTGTTATTTTTGTTACACTTTCTATTTAGGTAAAGCAAAATAAATATGTTTACATTACTCATATCGAATGGATTCTTTAACTAAGCCAAATCCAAATGCTTAAGTCAGTTCAAAACTTTATCAAACTTTAATTTTAATTTTATTTGAACAAATAATTATATTTATATTATTATAATACTTTAATAACGAATGTACATAAACATCGTAAAACAAAATTTTGTTTATATAGAGTAAAATATTTTCATGTAAAATGTATTTTCTGTTGAAATATTATAGCGATAGAGTGCGCCAATGTGCACAAGAAGTGAAAATGATCTCCACTAATAACTTGAGTATCAAAGAGAATATAATTTTTCAAAATTTACGAGAGATCACTGTAAGATTTTTCATAAAATGATTTCGGGATCTTAGGTTGTTAATGAGTAAACTTTTAAATATAAAAATATTTCCCAAATAATAGATTAATAAAAAATTATATTTATTTAAGGATAACTTGGTTAAATCAATCGTAAACTTTTAACTTAAGTTGGATATGTAAAAGATTTAGTTATACAGAAACTTCAATTAAATCTATGTTTTTCTTAAATCAAGGTGATAACAAATATCATCGATCTTACTGAGAGGAGTCTTAAAATATACATGGCAAATAAAGAATATGGCAAAATAACATAAACCTATTTTACCCAGTTGGGTGCAACAATGATGGGTGCAGTCACCAATCTCTTTTTCAGCTCCTCAAAGGCCAACCTGCAATCATCAGAAAACACAAAGGGCTGGTCTTTTTCAGGCAGCTTACATAAGGGGTTAGCAATCTTGGAAAAATCCTTAATGAACCGCCTGTAGAACCCGGCGTGCCCAAGGAAACTTCTCACTGCCTTTACCAAAGTGGGTGGCGGCAGCTTCTGAATCACATCAACCTTGGCCTGGTCAACTTCAATTCCCTTTTTGGACACTCGATGCCCCAACACTATTCCTTCTTGTACCATAAGATGGCACTTCTCCCAATTCAGCGCTAGATTTGTCTCCACACATCTTTTGAGAAGTTTAGTTGTAATAAATAAAAAATACTCCTACCATAAAGGAAAAAGAAATGTTATAATACTATAAATCCAACCGCGTTACCTAAAAAAATGAAAAAATCAAGCACCAACTTTATGTAGATAATATAATAATATTTTGTTTGACATTAGAGTAAATTTTTCACATGCAACAATTTAAAAGTTTTAACTATTAAGATTGGATAAGATACAGAATTACAGACAACATACAACAAAATGATTAAATTTTAAATGACAATTACTAAATTGATAACACTTTATTGATTGACGCTGGTCAAATAGCATCTATTTTGTTGAGAGGTATTAACCATACTAAGGTTAACAGACATAAGATAGTCAGAGATATAAAACCTATTTTATTGAGCATCCATGAAAGTTTAGTTGTAAACGACAACAAAAATAATCCTAGCATAACAAAAGGAAAAAAAATATGTAACTCAATAACCTCACCTAAGAATATAAAAATCAATTAATCAATTTTACTTTAACATAAAATGAAAACTATACTGTTTGACAATAAGGTAAACTTGTCAGGTTCAACAATTAAAACTTTTAAAATATTAAGATGAGTGACAATATTGATCACGCCCAACTATGCCCTCTAAAAAAGGACTCTGCGGACGTTGCAAATATAACCCGAGTATTACGCCCAGGGTCGAATCCACAGAGAGTTAACCTATCAATCACTATCTTTAGACCCAATAAACTCTTCAGAACCAGCTTCCCAGATGTTTGAATCACAGTTGAAGGTTGCTTTACTAACTACGATTGCAAGTAATTTAAATAGCTGTGAACTAAAATGCTAAGGTTGTAAACAATGAGGAGAAGAAGCTAAGGCAATGATTTCCCCTATTGAAAGAATCCCTTCTGTTTATGCTCATACAAATTTACCAACACATCTCTATTAATCATGAACGCTCATCTTACCGTAAATCTCTCCCGAGTAATCACAGTAATATACTAATTGCACTCTCCCGAGATACACTAGCTTACTTTATTTAGCACAATTCACTTTAGATTACACCCAAGGATTCGTTATCCCTAATCCCGCCTTTAAACCCGCAATTATAGATTCCTCTTATACTTTGGGAGTGGTGTTGTTCAACAATAACCTAAATATGCACTCTTTTTCAAGTTATGCATACTAAATAGGCACAGCTAATTGAGGATCCTGTCAATTAACTACAACAAGCACAAAATTGAACAAATAGAGATTGAAACTAGCAATTTGTATTCACATAAACAAGATGTTCATCCCCCAATAGGTTCCATCAAAGCCTTATACAAAGGATTTAGCTACTCATGGCTATGGGAAAACAAACTAAGATAGAATTCATCATCTCAAAGAAAAGAAGAAAGATGTTTTGGGTGATCTCTCACAATTGTTTTCCTTGCCAAGATGCTCTAAAATTCAATACATGCCTCTCTTGGGCGAAGTCTTGTATTTAAAATAGGGTTTAGGTCTAAAAATTCCGTGTTTTACACTTTAGTCCCTGAAGTTTTCTGCTCCCACCGCGGTTCTGCCGCGGTCGCGGCCAAACATCGGCCAAATGCCTTCTCTGAAACTGAATTTATCCGTAGCTCTCTTCCACCGCGGTTCTACCGCGGTCGCGGTGGAACCGCGGTCAAACCAGTTCTCTGAATCTTCAGGCCTGTTTTGCGTGGTTTACTTGGGGAATTTCACAGTTGGCCTCTTTTTCTTCATTTTTGACTCCAAAAATACTCCCTAGCCTTCCCTGATCATATATCACCTGCAAATCATGAAAAGCACTAATAAGAGTATTTTGCTATCACTTTTATCATCAAAACTATACAAGAAGGTGATTATTTAAGGCGTGATTATAGTTAAATTCACCTATTATCAACACCCCACACTTAAACCTTTGCTCGTCCTCGAGCAAGTTAAACCACACTTCTAGGCCTAACCGTTTGATACATCACCCCAATTTATGCCACACTCGCCATTACGAAGGACCAACCTAAGCAATGCAATAATCATACCTCAGATTCAGACTCTCATGCCATGACACACTCGTGCTCACTCTAGTTACTCTAACAGAAGTGAAGATTTACTTTTTCTTCCTGAGTCACATGCCCTCACATCACAAGTCTAAGAGAAGTTCCCCACACATAACATTCAGACAATAAGGAACCAAGGATATAAAGAATTCACTCACTCTCAGCAAAGAGCATTCATATGCTACACAGACACACCATAAGCTTGCCCCTAGTGTAATACTCTACTAATCGAGCTGTTCAGTCAAAGATCAAGAGGTCTTCATTTGGTTGTAATGTAGGCTAAGGGACGGGTAGGATATATTTGGATATAGTGACTAACCTCCCTAAGCACTTTTAATACACACTTCCTTTTATTTCAATTTCCATGCTCAACCCAATCGTTCTTCCACATCTTTGTTTCACGTGTGACCCCCACTTTTCTTTAGGTGCAACTGGCTTCTCTTTTTTTTTTTTGTCTCAATTTTTTTTTCAATGCCTATGCACCAATCAAACAATTCATTCTTGATTCCCCCTTTTTTTCGCTAACTCCCTACTACCCCACACTTTGACGTTTGTATGTTCTTTAGTGATTCAAGCGCTTCTAGGAGGTATAAGTTCAAACAATCAAGCTATTCAAACACAGAGATTTAGGTCATTATAGGGTTATCAAAGAACATGCTTCAGGCTCAAAGGGGTTAACTATGGCGATATATACAGGTGGATTTACAATTATATAGGGTTGCACAAAGAAATGCCTCAATCATCTCTAAAACCAAACAACTTCTATTTCGCTTTGCAAACACACAGGGCAAGTTCTAGGTATCGCATGCAAGCATAGAATGCAAGTAATATCTCCCACTCACTTGGCATGCAACTCATTCCGAATCAGTTCATCAACACACTCATACGAACATTCAAGCAAGACAAGATGTGCAACATTAAGGCATGGATTTACGAGTCCACAAGCGAGACTAGACGTCACACTCTCAAGTTCGTTTTAGTTATTTGCAGGTGTGCATATCAGGGGTTGTATTCTAGCCTTCACCCATCTTAGTCCTAAACCTACAAAAGGAAAATCTACCTAACCCGGTTCAAGAAAAGCCCTTGGAAAAGAACCGTGGTCAAAAGAAAAACCAAGGGGGAAGTATTACACTACCTAGAAGAGAAAAAAAAAATTCTACATGGACTACTTCCCTCAAGATTACTGTCCAAGTGGTCCGTCCTCAGGAAGAGTCCGACTTTGACCCTCAATAGACCCGTCGACAAGTGTCCGTCGTTAGGCCAAGTCAGCTACTCCTAGTATAAGCACACTCAAATATATACAACACATCAATCTATTGCTACAGCACAACAACGTCTATATACATTACAACACACAATCAGAGCAAGTCTCCCACCCTACACTTAAAATCTTGGCATGTCCCCATGTCATATCAAGAAAGTAAAGAGCAGAAGGGTCAGAAGACTTCCCTGAGACTCAATCAGAGTCGGAGACGGTGCTGGGGTCTACATGGCAAGCTTTCCCCAATGCACGTAACCAGGCCATAAACCGGCTCTCAGATCTAGACTGCCTCTGCGACATGGCATCCATCCGCGTGTGTAGGCCATCCACCGAGGTGCGGAGATCCGCGACCTCTTCCTCCAAGGAACGCAGCATAGGCTGGGAGGACTGTGAGCGGGATAGGCCTGCTCCAGAATGGGGGCGCCGAGATGGTCCGACACTGTCAGTAGACCTCCTGGACGGTGCAAGAGGAACCGGATCATCATCCTCATCATCTATCTCAATTGTGGTACGTGTACCCCGGCCCACTCTGATGCCTGAGGCTCTGAATGCTGCTTTAGGGGCAAGTCTCCATCGGCAGTATTGGTGGGGGTATTTTTCAGCAGGCACAGTGTAGTCACCAAAGAAGGGAAGTAGAATCTCTTTGACAGCAGCGGCCCCCGTAGGACCATTTCATCACTAATTACCCTTGCCGCATCAAAATCCTTCTTCGTCACGAAGCACCATGTCAATAGTGCACGCTGGAAGTTCACGTCAGTTGTGTTGCTTGAGGGCAGGAACCGGCTGCAAATGACAGTTAACCAACACTTAGCCAAGTGTGTGAATGAGTTGGAGTTCAGGGTGATTTGGTCACGTATCCATGTTGGTCGCCCCTCTGCACAAAGTATATCAGTCATGACCTCCCATGTGACCCCTGGCCTATCGTGGTAGTAGTCAATGTCACTAGTGAACTGAGGCAGCCGCAACACCTGGCGAATCATGAGAATTGTGGCGCTGACCACCTAGCCTCGCACAATCGCCCCCTACTTAAGTTCAATGGGCAGTTGGCATAAAACTCCCTAACAAGCATCTTGTTGACCGGGGCAGGGTCATCAAATAAGAATTCCATTTCCCTCCTCCGAATTTCTTCATACATCTCTGCCTTTTCTACGCGGAGGGCTTCCCGGTCAAGCGAGATCTCATGGATGAAGTTCTTCGTAGCCTTGGCATGAAAGTCGTCCTCCGCTAGTTCTGATTGGAACCTGGATTCATCATATGTAGGCCGTTGGGATGCGCCTGCCGATCTCCTTTGCCTTTTAGGAGCCATAGTACCTGCAAAGAATTCAGAAAAACCATCAAATCCTGTGCCAGTTGGATGGGTACTCAGACTTCACCACCCAATGGCACCATACACTAGCCCCCATTTATTTCATTCATACAAAGTGCCCATTCCCCACTACTAAGGTGTTCAAGGATAACAACCTCCACAAAGGCCCCACAATTTACTTGCAATTTCCGGCATACATCACCCCACACTTACTCCCTCAAATGATTCACGTTAAATACAACACCACCATACACCAAATACAACACCGGCACAACCTAGGTTAGGCACAAAATGCCTCAAAATTGTACAAAAAATCCTAAATTTTCGGCCAAAAATGGCCCATCACTAAACTACACCCCAAAAATATATTCTAGGCCTCCAAGTCATCCAAACAAACCCCCCAATTAAAGTATCATGGAGACCCAACCAAATTAGCACTAAACAACCCCACAAGCATCAAATACAACAATAGAAAACATAAAAGAAAGCAAAAATTAAAACTTGACCACTAATCCTAACTAGGGTTTACTAAAACTAACACAAAGCTAAATTACACTAATTAAGAAGAAGAAATAGATGGGGGAAAAGAACTTACTTGATGGAAGAAGGGAAGGGTGGAGGAGGAGGTTTGGAGAAGATGATAATGGAGTTTGGGTGAGAGAGAATGGAGGTTTTTCTTTTTTTTTTTTAGAGAGAAGAAGAGAGAAGAAGAAGAGGGGGGGGGGGGAAGTGTCGGTTGTGTTGCTGAAAAAAATGAAGGAAAGGTGTGGGTGGGGGGGGGTGTGGCTATATTAATTAGAAAGAAAGGGGGGGAAAAAATAAAAAAAATAATTTTGTTTTGAAGTAATCATACCTGGGCCCGTCTGGGTCTGCCGCGGTCGCGGTAGAACCGCGAGAGGTGAGGTTCAGAAAGGTCAATCCACCGCGGTTTGACCGCGGTGGACTGACTACAGAGAGGTGCTTTGACCGCGGTTTGACCGCGGTCTGGGCACTTCTCTGCATCTGACCTTTTTTTTTTTAACAAAAAGATTACACTTACAACAATTTCATGGGTTGCCTCCCACGTAGCGCCTGATTTAACGTCGCGGCACGACTCAGATGAGCGCAATTAAGGCTCGCTCGACCTCTGTGGTTCATTCAAGTGTAGCTCAGACATTTCCTCAGGCTCGCTCATACCCACATATAATTTCAATCGCTGACCATTGACTCTAAATGTACGAGAGTCATTCTCAGTGGCAACTTCCACAGCTCCTGACGGGAAAACTTCAACTACTCGAAATGGTCCAGACCATCGTGACTTAAGCTTACCCAGGAACAACCTCAATCTTGAGTTGTAGAGCAATACCATATCCCCAGGTTTGAAATTTCACTCAACGATGTTCTGATCGTGTAGCCTCTTCATTCTCTCCTTGTACAGCCTTGTGCTCTCAAAAGCAAGATACCGGAACTCCTTGAGCTCATGCAATTCAGTGACCCTTGACGTGCCCGCAGCTTCAATGTCTAGGTTTAGCTGTTTCAGTGCCCACCACGCTTTATGCTCAAGTTCTATAGGTAGGTGACATGCCTTCCCAAACACCAACTTGTATGGTGACATACCAATTGGTGTCTTGAAAGCTGTTCTGTAAGCCCAGTGTGCATCATCTAGCTTCCTTGCCCAATCAGT
>NW_017674019.1:0-21419 GCF_001879085.1 Nicotiana attenuata
AGAATCAGGAAGTACCAATAACATTGATAACATAAGAATAAGAGAAGCAACATCAACATCAATCGTTCCATAAGAGGGGAAACAATGTAAGTACTGCTAGCTTCTAAGAGTAGAGTATCTTTGGAAGCTCGTTCATTACATTATGTACAATCGGAGTCGTGCAAAAGAAGGAAAGGGATAGCCTCACATACCTTGTATATACTGCCCCAATCTCAAGCTATGCAATTTTCACGACTCCTTAGTCTACAATAAGAGAAACGATACTATAGTTACCATCCAAGCGTCATAACTATTATGTATCGACCACAACCTATTTTACGATGAAACGGACAGCACCTCCCCTATATATATGACTTCACACAATTCCAAACAATCACCAAACAGCCCAAACAACATCAATAATAATCATATTGAGCCTCCCAAAACAGTCCACGCACAACCAAATCACTTCATACATACGACGACCACCATAGTCGTGTCAAACGACCCGGAAATGTTACGAAGAACTACCAGCCCACAAAACTACATCTATATGGTGTTTCTCCACACCCTTCCTCCTCCAAAACTCCACAAAACAGTAGTAAAACACGCAGCCCAACAGCAACACAAAACAGTCCACAAAACAGTCCGCTACAAGTGAATAACTCGAACTCACGGCTTCCGATCACCGTCCCGTGAGTTCTTACATGTATAGAACGAATTACCATGAATTCACAGCAGAATAAATGTATGAAAGATAGCAGTAAACTCACCTTACTTGTTGGATAACTCAGCCCTTATCTTGGTTCTTCAAACTCTAGGGTTTACCCCCAATTTGAACTTGAAAGAGAGGGAAAATCAATTAGGGTTTGTGGATAATTTTTGTGAGGAAGTTTGCAGGGGTTTAGGTCTGGTTATTTGTGAAATATAATGAGGGATATATTGCAGAAGATAAGCCTTTTAATGGGCTCTTTGTCTGACCCGAAATTGCCTCTTTTTGGGCTATCATTTAACCAAGTAGGTGACCCACCTACTTGTCACCTAGCAGCTTGTGCAGTCTCGCAAAAATGTCTATATCTCTCTACTCCAATGTCGTATTGATAAAAGGTTTAATGCGTTGGAAACTAGACTCATAGATCTTCAATTTGGTGGGTAGATCACCCCGTAATTCCAAGTATATTGGGAGAAAAGCTTAATAACATTTGACCTAAAGTTTAAGTAAAATTATGAACTTAAGTTGCAACAACTCTTGTCGACTTTTGTTTCATAACTCGTTTGACTTCAAGACTATGATACGGATATTTTATGATTCATATACCTTAAAATACGACCTCTTGAGAGTATTAAGCACCCCTAGGTTTACCCAAAAATACGGCTGACAACATCCTTGATTCGTTTAACTTCTAATACTTGTTAACCACCCTTATACACCTTTGTATCATTTAAGACCAATAGGATTAATCTCTTATCATCTAAAAGATAATCTCTTCATGGATTTACGTCGACGACCTTATGGCATGAACTAACGTATGTGAATATGGGTTGTAACAGCTTAGTCTTCTTGAGTCTGAACTCATACCGCAACATAAACTCATAGAGATTACATCTCGCCCCTCGATCGGGGAACACAAGCCATCAAGGCACAACTGATACTGAGCGCTCACGCGCGCGTACGAACACGTGGAAGGAATTTCAAGAGTTTCTTTTCAAGCTGAATCAAGGACGCACGATAAGAATTCAAGAAAGTGAAGTTTTCCTAAAGGTTCTGCAGCCTCTCGAGGATAAGTACAAACGTCTTCGTACCGATCCACGAGACTCTACTAAACTGGCTCATGACTCGCGAGACCAAGTAACCTAGGCTCTGATACCAACTTGTCACGACCCCAACCCCGATCGTGATGGCGCCCAACACACTGCTAGGCAAGCCCGACCAATTCAACAACCTTAACCCTTTTATACAGCTCATGATTCAATTAACACAAATAATTACTAAGTCATAATACTGAAACTCTGAAATATAGTTAAAACATGCGGAGAACCCAAGTAGAAATACTACTACACAGCCCGAAGAATCCGATGTCACAAGTCTGAGCCTCTAATACATGAGTATCAACCTACTACATATCGTTCTCTAGAAATGCGGAAATAAAGCAAATAAGATAGAAGAAAGATCAGGACTGCGGACGTCATACAGCTACCTTGATGCTCCCAGATATGATGCTCGGCAGAGAAATCCTCACTCAGCCTCAGTGGGTGCACCTAGATCTGCACACAAGGTGCAGGGAGTAATGTGAGTACTTCCAACCCAGAGAGTAATAAACATAAATAAGGGTTGAGAGTAAGAAATCCTGGATAGGCACAATGTAAGCTATAATTACAGCAGTTTAATCCAGATAATATCGACTCAATAAACCAATAAAAACAATGATGCTGCAACAGATAAGTAAATGAATGACAATCAATTAAGAAATGCAACAAATAGTACGGTACTCTCTAGTACCCGCTGCGGCGTGCAGCCCGCTCCATTTATTTATCGTCGACGGCGCTCACTGGGAGTGTGCAGACTCCGGGAGGGGCCCCTTACGGCCCAAGCGCAATATCAAGCCATCTTATGGCATCCATTAGGCCCTAAGCCTCATATCAATATCAATATAATACTGCTGCGGCGCGCAGCCCGATCTCACACTCAGTCCAGAATCACATAAGCCCCTCGGGCATAATAGCATATAAAATATTCAGCCCAAACTTCATTAGAAATATTATTTAAGTTCCAAGTTTTGAGAAAAAGTGGCTGAGTTTGCAAAACAGTATTAAATACTAGGACTGAGTTCAATTATCTGTAAATATGGTAAGAAACCAGTAAAAACAATCCCTAAAGGATTCAAGCAGCTGGCACGAAGCCCAATTATGATAATTAATCCATTTTTATAAGGATATCTACTAAGCTTCAATCAATTAGGTAGTAATTTTATTAAGCGGGACGGACCAAGTCACGATCCCCGACGGTGCTCTACCCCACGCCGTTATCCAGCGTGCAAGTCACCTCAACATAGCACTACAATGTGCAAATTCGGGGTTTCAAACCCTCAACACAGCATTTACATCTATTACTAACCTCAAGCCGACCAAAATCCTAGCTCGCTATGCCCTTGCCTCTCAAATCGACCTTCTCGCGCGTCGAATCTGACCAAAACCACAACGAATACGTCACATTATGCTATAGGATCAATACCCAATTGAAAATAATCGAAAAACATCAATAATCCCGAAATTGACAAAACCCGAGCCCCGGGCCCACTTCTCGAAACTCAAAATTTTTTACATAAAAGTGCTCTTCATCTTCTCCCGATTCCGTACATATAAAGAACACCAAAATCGGAGTCCGTTTGACCCCTCAAATCGACCCCTAAAGGCCTCATAATCTCAGGCCCCAAAATCCTATTTTTCTATTATTTTTCATGAATTAAAGGCTGGAATTATGGTTTATAATCACCCATAAACGAGTTTTAATAATCAAATCACTTACCTCTGTGATACCCACTGATTTTCTCTCTTAAAATTCGCCTCAGAAGCTTCTTCCCGTTCAAAAATTTGAAGAAAACTCGACCTGCTCATTATAGGTATACTAATCACGCGTTTTACTGCTCCCAATGGATTCCTTGTGGAATTTTAATGAATTTAGGCTTTTGAATCACTCAATTTGACGTTATAATAAAGGAGATATGTAGGTTTTAAGATTTGCAAATAGTGCAGGTTTTTAATACGCCGTCAGGGGTAATTTCGTCATTAACCTGAAAATCTAGGCAACCTTGGTAAAATGGCCATAAAATCCTCATACGATATCCAAATTCGACGATTCTTTTTGCTACGGGTCCATAATTACGATACGGATCTAATGCTTCATTCAAAACAGTAATCGGAGCTCATTTGTTCAATATGATATCATTTATGCTTGAAGAAACGACGTCGAAGCATAAGAAAAACGAGCACAACGCAGCCCAAACCTATCCGAAACTCACCCGAGCTCCTCGGGACAGCATACGAACATACTAACACGTCACATATGATCATTCAAACTTAGTTGCACTCTCAAAACACCAAAATTAACATCAAAACACCAAATTTACATCGGATTCAAGCCTAAGTTCTTCTAAAACTTCCGAAACACGCATTTGATCAAAAACCCAACCAAATCACCTCCGAATAACTTGAAATTTTGCACACACATCCCAAATCACCTAACGAAGCTACAGCAAATCTCGGAAATTCCATTCTGACCCTCGGATCAAAATCTCACCTATCAACCGGAATTCGCCAAAATACTAACTTCGCCAATTCAAGCCAAATTCTACACCGGACCTCCAAAATCACTTCCGATCACACTCCTAAGTCACAAATCATCCCCCGAAGCTAACCGATTTGTCGGAATCCACATACGAGCCCTCTAACTCATAGGTCCACATCCGGTTAACTTTTCCAAAACAAGCCTTCCTTAAAGAGACTAAGTGTCTCATTTCCTTCCAAAAATCAACCCAATTCAACTCGTTCACACAAGACACTGATAATGAAGCATAACGAAGCAGGAAATGGGGGAAACGGAGCGGTTCTCATGAGACGACGGGTCGGGTCGTCACAGGTACGGCTTAGAGGGCTTTGCTCGGTCATCGCTCGCGAGATGATTTGGTGCGGAACCTTTTCCTGGTGTGTTTTGGTGGCATTCATCCCTTGTTTGCGTACCTGTGAGAATGCCTGTGTTCTTGTTCTGAACCAAAGAGAGCATGGTAAGTTAAACCCAAACGAAACTGTTCGTTACCTTGGCCTGGCAAATTGGTGAGAGGGGGATCGGCGCTGTAGGGTCGCTCGCTTCGCCTCGTGCTCGAGTGACGGTTTCAGATTTGGCAGCCGTGTTCGGCTTCGTCGTTAGTCGCGTCTAGGCCTCTCGTGGGTTGGACTTAACTTGACCGTTGGGATATCGAGACCGAGTCCCGATCAGATCCCGTCCGATATGTGCAAACAATAAGGGAACGTCATACTTTGCTCATGAATCACACAGTGCGTGTGGGTACGAAAATAAGGCAGGATGTGCACGTTTTCTCAAAGAATCACACAGTAGGCTATCATCCCTTCCTAGGGGGTGGAAGTGCAGGACGGTGTACATAAGGTGAAAACGTTAAATGGGATTACAGTCGTGTTAAGTGCATAGTGATTGTGATCCTACTTTAAACATGCATATGACGTGCCAAACCCATCGCTACAGATGAGGCGTGGGCTTTGCACATACATCGGGCATAATTTCTGTTTCGTGCAGGGATCTGGCCTAGATTGGTCCGGTTATCTCAAAAGCTTATCTATTACTTTTTCGAGTTAGTGTTTACACCGAGATGGCGAGGCTATGACAGCCTGGAAGCGATACTTGGTTGGTATTAGATCTTAAGAAAACTAAAAATTTGGCTAAGAAATTCCCACAAATGGCGTCAAATTGTTTGACAAAAAAGTATTAAACCTTTTGTTGAACTAATTAGTGATGAAATAAAGGATAAATCTTAGCCAAGGATAATTAACTCCATATCTAAACGCCTTGAACAAGAGAGTAAGATATGATCAAGCTTATAAATTTCATAAGATATTAAATGTAAATGATAGGCTTACATTCTTGACATATTATCCTCTAATGCAACGATTAAGACAGAAGAGATAGAGTGCAATAGCTGAGGATGAGATCTAACTTTATTGATTCAAAAAATATGATTACAGAGATTTGTTTTTCCCTATCTAAACCCTTTCGTGGTTTTTCTTCTCTTTCTCCCCTTCTGGGAGAGATGAAGCCCCCCTCTTTTGTCTTCTCACCTCCTATATATATTGTCAGTATTCCCTTTTGTCCGTCGGTCCTTAACCAGAGTGCCGTCATCCTTTAACTGTTCTTCACGCCGCCTCCCTCAAATATCGCGATACTTACTTCACCATACAGGCTTTTGGATGGCTCGATCTCAGCAATGGCCGAGGTCTTCATTGTTATTACGTGATGTGGGTACGACCACGGCTTAGTCGTCCTTCTACCATTCCTGTTAGCGCTAATCCACGCATGGTCAGATTTTGACCCATACAAAGTAAAATTACATTGCCCTCCTCTTCAATTATTATTTGGCTTTTAGTCAAGGAGACTAATATTTTTACAGTAGGAAAAATAGCAATTTTAGTCCCTAAATTACTGCCTATTCTGATTTTGATATTTATATTAATCGACTAAGTACATTTAACTTTAACGAAATAAAGTATAGGAGTATAATTTAGTCCTTAAATCTAACTTGAAGTTAACACCTTTAACTTTAAGTTCTTTTCTTAACCACTTTTGAGGGAACACCATTTACACTTGTGAAAGAGAAATATTATCATACAACTTAGAAATTACATCCCATTTGCAAGGAGTTCATTAGTAAGATGATCACTCAACTATTTTAAATTACCTAATAAAATACTAAATTTATTGTTTTATAATTTTACTCTATAAGCAAAAATATTTATTCTATAGGTAAGTCCATAATATAGAGTAAAAAGAGAAAAAATTATAATATTAAAAATAAAGATTGATAATTTAGAGGGTAAAATAGGTATTTTTGCGCCGAAAGTTTAAGAACTCTAGTTGAGTGACCTTCTGAGTGTTATAGAAATAGTTAAGTGACATTTATATTACAAACAACATAAACTTTAGTAGGTAATTGTGAATGGTTGAGTAATCATTTGAGATAGATTCCATTTGCAACTCCTCTCTTTTTTATTTCACATTTACATACTCTCCCCGGGACTAAATTGCACCCCTTTATTAATTAAAGATTTAAATGCACTTATATCATTAATAATTGACCAAAAACCAGAATTACAATACAATTGAATTTTCCAATAGCCCCCTCGCTCCCTATGATCTAAAGTAGAAGGACTAAAGTCACTAAAAGGATAAAAGAATTGGATCCATAACGTCATAGTAGAAGAAGAAAGGGGCCAAAACGCAAAAGAAAGGAAAAGGAGCAGCGTCTAGATGCCACGTCGGATGGAAATGTATCTAGTATCTACAGATGGATGGATAAAGTCGGAATGAGTTCAGACCAATGCTGGCAATAATACTCTCACAATTCACTAACAATGGCGTCCATATCTATTCCTCTGGTGTATAAATCTCATTCCCTCAGTCGTTCCTCAAGTTATCGTCCTCATTTCACTACTCCACAACTTCATTTACCCATCCAATTCAAATGTTCAGGTACGATTCTAGAGATTCTTTTTTCTCATAATCAAGTTATAAATTATCATTATCTCACACTGTTCAAGCTGAAATGGCATCTGAATATCATAATTTTTTATGTGATTAACGTTTGTTGCCTCTGGGGGCAGCTACTAACGAGGGTTCAAATAATGAGGAGAGCTCGTGTCAGTTCAAGCAACTTAGGAATGTTGCTTGTGGGTTCCTTGCTGTTTGGGCAGTGGCTAATTCTGTTTCTCCCGTAATTGCTGCTGGTCAGGTTGGGGAAATACCACACAGTTACTCTCTTGCTATGCGATTTCACATATTTCTTTGCATTTGATATATTTTATCTAATTTCAATGGTCACAGTATTGATTGGTCTTGTAAACCACTGCATCTAGAATCCTTTTAATTTTTTAGTTTTAACTCTTCAGCGTGTCACTTAACGTAGGTAGAAATATTTTGGTTGATCGATGGGCGCATGACTTAAACGAAAAGCGGTGATACCAAGTTAAATTGTGTGAGCGAATTCATGTAAATGATTATCGCCATTAAAGTTTTTAGTTTGTCAAACAAGTATCCTAATCCAAATGGCATAAGAAATTCAAAGTCTAATTTTTCCAATCCACAACCAGATTAACTCCTCTGTAGATTCGGATTTTTATCATTCTCTTGATTGGTCATGAATTAGGATCGAAGACCAAAATTTGTCTGGTTTATGTTAAAAGTTTGTTACCAAGTTTTACCTAAGTTGCATTAGCTACACAGTTAATATGTCAATGTTACCTCACTTAAAAAAACAAAAGAACCTATATAGTTCATGTGAAGGCGCTATAGTCTAGGTTGGATTGGACGAAGTTTGAAATATATGATGATTTACGGAAGTGCAAGTGTATTATTAAAGGAGAGAGAACATCTTGGGGCTCGTGTTCCAAAGATAGGAAATAATCTATGTAGATTTTGACAGAGCAATCTATCAGGAGTTGTCATTGGTTCATATGTACATGGATGCAAGATTATCATTTGTTTACACTTTTGGGTTGATTTTGCAGAGATTGCCTCCATTGTCAACAGACCCAGATAGGTGTGCACGGGCCTTTGTTGGTAACACAATAGGTCAAGCCAATGGTGTTTATGACAAACCACTTGATCTGCGCTTTTGTGATTACACAAATGAGAAAAATAACCTCAAGGGGAAGTCACTTGCAGCAGCACTCATGTCTGGTGCAATATTTGATGGTGCAGACATGACTGAAGTGATCATGTCTAAAGCTTATGCCGTTGGAGCTAGTTTTAAGGGTAAGTTAACATAACAATTTTTGTAGAAAACAAATCTCTGCTTGTGTTTTTAAAGCCTACCAAGAAGCAATAGGCTAACAAAGAAATGCAGGAGATAAGGAACGAATGCATTTGATTGAATTATTACAAGTTATATTTGTGTAAACATTCCTGTATGTGGTAATGAAAACCTAGTATTTCATGAGATATATGATGAGGGTCTTTTAACCAGCTTATAATAACTTATACAATGTCCATCAATTTGTAATTTGCCTCTAATGTCAAGGCTGGTTGGAACAGCAGGAATTATTTAGTAACTTGCACCATGATAGAGTACTTCTCAACTATTCCGTGTTTGAGCAAGATAAAATGGAAAAATTGATCATTGAATGTCTCTTATCCATGCTCTCATTATTGCCACACTGACTGACCAATGAGAAATTTTTTGTTATAGTCATAACTACTTGCAAATGGACCATAAAAAGAATTTCTTTGATCACTCCCATAAATTTTGACAAAAGAACTACGGATGAGAAGAATAATCATCAGATGAATATTGCGTGTCTGAATTTAAGACCGATTAAGTATATGTTTCTTTTTCCAACTTTCTTATTTCTGTCTCTTCACTGAAGTAAAACCAATAAAAGCTGCAGCATTTATATTTGGGGTATAATATGTTTTAGAAAATCATAGTAGTATTGTCCTCCAAGACTTTCTCTTATTTTCTACAGTAGCCATGGGCAAAGTTTGACAACTACCACACATTACGTCTTACTGGAAAGGCTAAACAGTGGCTGAAGCTTTCTAACTTGTATGCCTCATTCGAAGAAATGCATCTTTTTCTAGGTTGGGAATCTGACTCTTCACTATTTACAGGGACGGACTTTTCGAATGCTGTTCTAGATCGAGTGAACTTTGAGAAAGCCAACCTCCAGGGAGCTTCATTTAAGAACACTGTACTATCTGGATCTACCTTTAATGATGCTCAACTTGAAGATGCAGATTTTGAGGACACAATCATTGGCTACATCGATCTTCAGAAAATATGTCTGAATAAAACTATTAACGAAGAAGGGAGAGTTAACTTGGGATGTAGATAACCGTATGCTATTGTCCAGTTTTCTTATACTTGATTCATCTTCCATAATCCGTGGGATAATTGAATGTAAGCTACTACTCATATATTTGTCATTTTGGTATAGCAAAATGGGTGAGCTGTGCTGGTAGAGGCAACTAGGAGTCTGCTCCCCCCTTTTCATTTGAAGTTCAGTAATTTACACTGTTTGTACACGAAACTCTAGTTAAACTTCACATGTTTAACCTGATGGACTTAAGTTGGTTTCTAGAAGCAAATCACACTCTGTAATTTGCTCAACGCCTCGGCCAATTTGTTGTTCTGGTCTATGGATAAGAAGTTAGAAATATGCATCAGGTAATGTGGTTGGGGGACTGTGTGAGTGTATCAGAGGGATAATTTGGAATATCATGTCTAATTGCAAAAAACTAAGGTATCCTAGAATTTCCCGCGATCCTGAGTCCTGACTGGTTTACCCTTTATCCTAGATGTACAACTTGTCCTTTATTTTAAGCTATTGAAGAATGTCTCCTGCATGTTTTCTAATTCTTGCCCGGTTTCTGTCAATGAACTTTTTCGACATAAAAAATTTGTGATAGACAAGTTTAAAGTTTCAAAATACTCACGTCAAAAGATTTAAATTTGACTATTCCCCGTATTTTCTGTTTTCCCTTGCCTTGTTTTCTGTCAATGTTATGTTTTTGACATCAAAATATTTTTCCAATGTCTATGTCAAAATGTTCGAAATAATACTGGTAAAAGCTTTAAAAAAGCAGGCAACAATTTTCCTTTATCAACGTTGTCTTTGATGTGAAAAGGGACAAAACTAGCATATTCCTATGGTAAGATCTAAGGGGTGTATCTCATATCCATATTTGCCAAAGCGAAAAAGAAGAGATTCCTCTCCTGTACTAGTTGTTCTATGAATATACCTTTCCTCCCTTGACAACCCAGAACATCAATCTGAATGCCAATTTCCAAAGGAAAGCATCTAGCACAGGTGCCTTTCTTCAGCCAAGCTGCTGACATGCAGACATATTTGCAGCAACCTGCAACAACCAAGCGCAGTAATGGCGAAGGTCTTCTACTCACCCCTAGTTCATCTTCTCGGCGCATTGCTTGTCATCCTTACACCAATTTTCATTCAAGGTAAGCAAGTCTTTTTGTTTATCAAATCAAAGCATTCAAATGCATGCCACTGAGTTCAATAACATGTGCTTTATATACACTGTCAGAGGATATAATTTGAGCTTCTCTTTTTGTAATAGGAGTTGAAGGAACAATTGGTATCAATTACGGCACAGTGGCTGACGACCTGCCTCCACCAGTCCAAGTTGCGCGCTTCCTCCTTGAATCCACATTTATCCGTAGTGTGAGACTCTTTGATGCCAACCCAGAAATCTTGAAAGCATTTGCTCACACTGGTATTTCAGTGACTCCCAACGTCCCCAATGACTTTATTCCACACCTTACCAAGTTAAGTTTTGCCCGGCAATGGGTGGAAACTAACGTCCTGCCTCACATCCCCGCCACCAACATAGTGAGAATACTTGTTGGCAATGAAGTAATTTCAACTGCCAACAAGTTACTTATTGGGAGCCTAGTTCCTGCTATGGAAACACTCCACGCTGCCCTCGTCGAAAGATCCTTGGACCGTCTCATCCAAATTTCTACACCACATTCCCTAGGCATACTCGCAAGTTCTAGCCCACCTTCCACTGGGAAATTTAGACCAGGATATGACATCCATATTCTCAAGCCATTGCTTGACTTCCTCAGAGCTACTAATTCACCATTCATGATAAACCCATATCCATTTTTTGGTTTTTCTCAAAACACACTAGATTATGCACTCTTCAGGCCTAATCCAGGGGTGTTCGACGAAAACACACGACTCACCTACACGAACATGCTGGATGCACAGTTAGACGCCGTCTACTCGGCCCTAAAGCTCCTGGATTTTGAAGATATTGAGATTGTTATTGCAGAAACTGGGTGGCCGTCGAAAGGAGATCCAGGGCAAGCTGGAGTAGACGTTGGAAGCGCGGCGGAATACAATAGAAAGCTCATGCAACACGTGATGTCTGGTGTTGGGACACCACTAATGCCTAACAGGACATTTGAAACGTACATTTTTGCACTCTTCAATGAGGATTTAAAACCAGGGCCAACTTGTGAAAGAAATTTTGGATTGTTCAAGCCTAATATGACGCCAGTTTATGACATAGGAATCCTACGTCCAACGGTAGCTAATGCTGCCAATGCTGCTGCGCCCGTTAATGATCATAGTCACACTAATAGTAGAACATATTTGTTAATACTCCTGTACGTGTGCTTGATGTGTCTGTAAAATTGGCTCTGGTCTGCAGGCAAAAGTGATTCCATCGTATTCGACACCAAAGGCTGCACCTATGAATCCAACAACACCTGCACCTGCTAAAGGAAAAAGATGGTGTCTTCCGAAATCAGGAGCAAATAAGGAAGCAATACAGAGGAACATTGATTATTGTCTACACTCCGGTAGGTGGTCTGGTCGTGCAAGGGGGTGTTGGAGTGGGTTAGAGTCCTACATTGGTTGGGGAATGGACTGATAGCCTCCTTATGAACTTGGGCAATCCTCGCCTCATGAGCTAGCTTTTGGTGTTGAGTTAGGCCCAAATGTCATATCTTTACATGGTATCAGAGCCAGATCTGTTCCCGTTTGAGCCCCTATAATATATTGTTCACGCTCCAGTTGGTGGTCTGGGCATGCGAGGGGACACATTGATTGGGGAATGGGCTGGTGATCTCCTTATATGGACTTGGGCAATCCAACCTAGTGGAAGTATGGTTATGCTTGTGATTTTAAAGGAACTGGAGCTGTCATCACTAGAGATCCAAGTAAGTTGGGATGGTTAAGTTGCTTTGATTTGAAATCATGTTGTGAGAGCTTAATGATTCGATTCCTTTGTATAATTGTATCTTGAAATTTCAGGCTACGGAAAGTGCAAATATTGAAGGATGTTTTGGAGCAAAAGAACTACCGTTCATAGAAGATATACTAACCAAAAAAGTAATTATAAGCTAGTTTGACGAGCTTTTATAAGCTTAGCCAAACACCCTCTAAATTTCTTTTGATTGCTCAATTTTGAAATAAGAAAATTACATTTGGCTTTGTGAAGTATATACGAAGTTCATGCGAAGTAAATTAATTTCACTCATTAACGATCTATCTTATTCATACTTTTCTCTTGCGATTGTCCTCCTCTTTAGCGCGCGGTTCTTAATCATAACATTACCAGAAATAACTATAGCTGTAGAATATCAAAGATCTATATATTATTAAAAGGAGAGGAAAAAGCCCTCTCCTTAAGCCAAGTGGCAGCCTAAAAAAATGCCACATGGCATAATTGGTTACTAATTAATTATTTAGTTTATAATTAGTTATTGTTTACTTATTATTGAATTTAAATACATATAAAAAAAGAAAATAATAAAATACAATAAAAAACTACCATATATATTAATTGGTTACTTTATTTGGATTAATAAATATAGATATCTTATAATTAAATATAATAAAAAAAACAAAAAATAAATACATAAAAAATAACTACCCATTCAAATTGGGTGGGAGTAGTTTCAAGTTTGAGTTTTTAAATTATTTTAAAATAAAAAACAAAATTAAAAAAAAAATAATGAATTACCAATTCAAATTGGGGAGTAGTTTCAAATTGGAGTTTTATAATTATCTTAAAATAAAAAAATGAAAAATATATTTATATAATATACATATAAAAAACGAAAATAATAAAATAAAATAAAAAACTAACATATATATATATATATATATATATATATATATATATATATATTAATTGGTTACTTTATTTGGATTAATAAATATAGATATCTTATAATTAAATATAATTAAAAAACGAAAAATCAATATATACAAAGTAACTACCCATTTAAATTTCGTGGTAGTGGTTTCAAGTTTAAGTTTTAAAATTATTTTAAAATAAAAAGCAAAAAAAATTTACCTATAAAAAAAACGAAAAAAGAGAAGAAAAACTACCCATTCAAATTGGGAAGTAGTTTCAAGTTGGAGTTTTAAAATAAAAAACAAAATTAAAAAAAATAATGAATTACCAATTCAAATTGGGGAGTAGTTTCAAATTGGAGTTTTAAAATTATTTTGAAATAAAAAAACGAACAATCTATTTATATATAAAATAAAAAGCAAAAAAAAAAAATTTACCAACAAAAAAATGAAAAAAGAGAAGAAAAACTACCCATTCAAATCGGGAAGTAGTTTCAAGTTGGAGTTTTAAAATAATTTTAAAATATAAAACAAAATTAAATAAGATAATGAATTACTAATTCAAATTGGGGCGTAGTTTCAAATTGGAGTTTTAAAATTATTTTAAAATAAAAAATAAAAAATCTATTTAATATAATATAATATAATATATGTATAGTATATAATATATAATATATATAGTAGGAGAGTCAAAGAAATCTATATCTTTATATATATAATAGGAGAGGCAAAGAAATGTTATAATGACAAGTGTCATAATTTCTATTAACAATATAATTATACTAAATATTGGATAGTATAATAAATAAAAATACATAACGAAAATATTATTTGATTACTATATAAGTCCCTTTAATTTAATGGAGATTTTATTTATTAAAATTTAGACAATATCTATTCTATTTATATAGAATAGGATAATCAAATAATTGTGATAATTCCAAATGTAACATCGAAAAATTAACAAAGTGACAAATATTTTTTTAATATTGACCGCGCATCGCACGGGTACGACTACTAGTATACTATAATAAAGAAAAAATGCACGTTTATTCCTGGGTTAACTGTAAACTTCAACTTTAGTCATCCTTATATCTCACTTAACATATCTAAACTGTCAATATCATATTTGTTGCTACACAATAAATTAGCCCATTACAGTATACTGACGCTAATTATGGAGGGAACGAATTTCATAAACTGCATAGATTAGTCCAGAATGTTTTATGTTCTAAAGTTGGTTTTATATGATAAGTCTTAAACGCCTTACAGAAAAACAATCCCATTTGCAATTCTCACTAATTTCACCGATTGCGCTGTTTAAACAAGGTGTGTAGTGGGGTGTAACTTTGCTAATTTCATTCTATATATAGTACTATGCAATAATATATTAAAACAAGACATTTTGGAAGGGCTGCTGTCGATCTGAGTGGTCATTTTACCATCTTAAGTGGGCTTTAGCATAAAGAACTATGAAATTCCCAAAAAAATAATTTTGTTTTCAAGTAAACATAGTATTTGAAATTTAGCTAGCATTTGGCCATAGTTCACAAATTTGTTTTAAAAAATTTGATTGGGTGAAGTTTGGTTTGAAGATGAAAATCTGTTTGGACATAATTTTTCAAAACATATTTCACTTTTTTTGAAAAAATATGAAAGTGATTTATACCCATAAGTTTTAAAAACTATCAAAAATACCCAACAACTCTGAAGAAAATTCATACCAAACAAGCGAAACAAATCTTAAAGAAAATTTATACAAACATTAGCAGATTTTAGCACATTACCTTCAAATTTGTCTTTGCGGTGGATTGGCACAACTTTTCCTTCTGTTTATAGAGAAGGCCAAAGCCACATGAGCTTAATAAGGGAACAGTGGGTAGATATGGATTAATTGGGTCATAATAATAGAAAGTGGGTTTTTTTATAAAATACAAAAATTTGGGGCAATTTTTTGAATTTTTTTTTAAAACCAAATGGTAATATTTTGGGCGAAAAATAGCTCTTGAGCTGGTTTTGGAATTTGGAAATTTGCCAAAATATGGATAAAATCTATAAACAAACAGGTATTTGCCAAAAAAAAATTGACAAAATCTATGGCGAAACAGGGGCGTAGAGCTGTGTTTTGACATGAACACAATTTGGAGCTATTTTTAATTTTTTTGGAGTGATTTGAAGTGAAAACTTTGAAAAATAACTTTTTAGAGCTTTTAAAATTTTCAAAATTCGACATCAAATGAAATTTGAAATTTGAAATTTTTATAGTCAAACACTAATTCCGATAAAAAAGATAATTTTTTTTTAAAAAGTGATTTTTTTAATAGCCAAACGGGCCTAGATCCTTATAGACATTTTGGAAGGGCTTCTGTCGAATAACGTGAAAATAGCACGAGCTAGCCAGTTTTCAGACTGATAATTGAAAAATAGCAGCGTTTGCAAAGTCATTGAAAAATAATCACTATTTTGCTGAAACACAAAGAGTTCCAGCATAATATACTGGAGATTGGTGCACCTGTGTATCAACTTCCAGCATATTATGCCGGAACTCCAGCACACGTAAACTTCCAGCATAATCATGGGCGGATGCACGTGGAGCCATATGGGTGCTCTAGCACCCATTGCTTTTGATGCGGAACCACTGTTTTATGTATACAATTGATATTAAACTAACAAATAATTTGAGTCAGCACCCAGGAACAAAATAAGCAGGTGGATGCTTTGGTTAGAAAGTGCACCAAAGAGATGTCTAGATGGGAGGATCGCAGAATCGAATCCCTGAAAATATCTTTATCATTTTGATATTAATAAGAGATTTTTATATTCCTATGCCACATAGGAAATCTTATTACCCTCAATGTTTAAGATTTGACTTAATTACACTTAATATTCTAAATTACCAATTCTATACCATAATTAATTAAGGGTATAATTAATTGTACATTTTTTACTCCTTAATTAAAGGAATCTGCACGTTTCTCTCTCCTAACCCCTCAGTCCCACCCACGTTTTACCCATACCCACGTTCTTTTTACCATTTTCTATCTTCTGAAACCAAATTCTCCCTCTAAATTCACAGAAAATTGAAGAAACCCTTCAACAAAGTTGGTTCCCCATTTTACTCCAGTTGAAGTTCATCAATGAAGAACAACAAAGTTCATCAAAATTGAAGTCAAATCTTCAAAGTTCATACACACATTTACCTTCAGCTTCAAATTTTCTCAATGAAGAAGAACAAACCTTCAAAGAGACAAGAGAGCAGCAATTCCACCATTGACAGCCATTAAATAGCTTTGAAGCTTTGAATTCAAATTTGGGTTTTCAAAAATCATTATTTATTTTGATTGGGTGTTGTTGAAAATAATTGGGAATATGTTTTGGAGTTTATATCTCAATTTTGAGGGGTTTTGGTGAAGATTAGACTTGGTTTTGACTGAAATTCAGATTGAAACTCGAAGAAGAAGAAGAAGAAGAAGAAGAAGAAGAAGAAGAAGAAGAAGAAGAAGAAGACATATTGCAGAAATTATAGATAAATTGTAGATAAATTGTAGACTGTTTTTTGCAGAAGATTTTGTAGAAGTTTTAGTCGTTTTGGATTTGTGAAAACAGAAAACAATGCATCTACAATCAGAATACAAATAATCTACAATTTATCTACAAAATATCTACAAACCGGATACATTGAATTTTAATATCCCAATTCCAATTTCAATTGTAGCATAATTGGCATTTTCGACATAATTGCGTTTTTTGCAGAAGATTTGTAGAAGTTTTAATCGTTTTTGATTTGTGAAAACAGAAAACAAAGCACCTACAATTAGAATACAAATAATCTACAATTTATCTACAAAATATCTACAAACTGCATACATTGAATTTTTATATCCCAATTCCCATCCAATTGTAGCATAATTGTGATTTTTGACATAATTACGTTTTTTCAGAAGATTTGTAGAAGTTTTAGCCGTTTTTTATTTGTGAAAATAGAAAATAAAGCATCTACAATCAGAATACAAATAATCTACAATTTATCTACAATTTCTGCAATATGTCTTCTTCTTCTTCTTCTTCGAGTTTCAATCTGAATTTCAGTCAAAACCAAGTCTAATCTTCACCAAAACCCCTCAAAATTGAGATATAAACTCCAAACCATATTCCCGATTATTTTCAACAACACCTAATCCAAACAAATAATGATTTTTGAAAATCCAAATTTGAATTCAAAGCTTTCAAGCTTTTTAATAGCTATCAATAGTGAAAAATATCTGGAAGAATATTTACTTCCATAATTGTAGCGCGCCTAAATAGGAATATCTGTAAGAATATGATTTGATCTGATTTACGCCAAATCTTTTTAGAATATTCTGTTCCTCAATTTTAGCTCGACAAATTAGGAAGATTCAGCTACTATTAATTAGTATTTAATGATTGGTATAATAACCGTAGAAAAAATGTGGACAGGGCGGATAAATTAGAAACTATGCACATTTTTGGTAATAAGATTTCATATATGGTATAGGAAAGAAAAAATATCTATTAATAATCCCCTCAGTAGTCAGTACTTTTGTTCTTCTCTTTTAATTTTATTTGCTTCATTTTAATTTTTCTCCTTTCTCTTTCTATTTTCTTCCCCAATAGCCTGACCCATTCTTCTCCAAAAATAAATGCCCTTTTTCATTTTTTTTTTTGTTTTCTTTGCTTTTTTAATTTCTTTTCCCCAAACCCCATCAAACCTAAGCGGACAAAACTACATCTTTTTCTATTGTAGAAGGAAATTCGTAAAATGGTATAAATTTTTTTGTAATTAATTAAAAATGTTCAATTTATGTTCAATCTAAAGCTGCAATGAAGGTTGATTCTGAAATAAACATAAAATAAGCAAAAAATTAGAAAATGAAAATCGTGAGGGATAATCGTGAATAAATTAAGTTATTAACTATAATATTAATTTAGTATATTCGTTAAACATTTTTACTATCGTTGTAAGACGTAGTTGTGCACTTATATGTTGTGACCGCAACAACGGTAGACAGAGGCGGATCCAGGATTTGAAGTTTATGGGTTTCTACCGTAATTTTAAATTAATATGCAACAATAACTAGGTTCACAGTTAGATATTTATAAAAATTTAGTGAATATCTTAATATAAATACAGGGTCTACGCAAGAGTTACTGGGTTCCCGGGAACCCATACTCAATGCTCTAGGTCCGCCCCAGTAGACAAAGAGGCGGAGCACCCACGACTACAAGATCCTGGATCCGCCACTGAGCATAATATACTGGAGATTGGAACACCTGTGTATGAACTTCCAGCATATTATGCTAGACCAATTTATTATGCTGGAACTCCAGTATATTGTACTGGAACTCTAGTATATTATGTTGGAAGTTCACATGTAAAAAATTCAAACTCCAGTATATTATGCTGAAATATTTTCTGGATTTTGAACAATATTTTCGTTTAAATTTATCTTAAATGGAAAGTGGCTAATTGCTTTTGAAATTGTAGCTATTTTTCAATTACCAGTCTGCCAGGGGTAGATGCCTTAGATTAAGAAAGGGTTGGTAGGCCCTTAGTCCATTCCCGATGATCCTGCAGCCCAGGAAGAAAAACGTCGTCTAGGCGTTCCCTGTTGCTCCGCCTTTATTTAAAAGGCTCTCATGTGGAGCTAACATGGCTGGCCCGAAGGTTTTTTTATTCAAAAGGACGACTCTAGGGACTCCTAGCAGCAAACTAGTCTAAAAAAAGGGGCTTGCTTGTGCCTGCTGTTACCTACCGTAGCCAGGAGAACGTCGAGACGCCATCAGTTTGGAGCGCGAGGCCAGCGCATAGAATCAATAGTTGACACGCACAAAATAGAAAGAAGGGCTTTAAGACTGTTGCTAAACAAAAGCAATTCTTTTTCACATTCAACCATGAGACTCAAATAAAAAAAATTTGGATTTAGAAGGCTTGTTCAAAAGAAAAAAAGACGTGGGTGGCGTTCAAAAGACTGTCTCTTTACCCCTTGCATCTTCATCTTTTCGAAAGCCCAGACCATTCTTCTGGATCTGCACTCCTAACAAGTGAAAGTTGCTGGCACCCACCATATCTTGCTTCGGGGCCGATCTCTTGTATCGAGGCAGGAGATGCAGGAGCCGCCAGCCGGATCGACGTTATTTTTGAATTTCACATTCTCAGCTGGAAAAAACAGGAGCTCGTACATACTCGTAGCCTTTACAGTGTACGAGCTTAATTGAATCGTGGTTTTCCTATACTAAATTACTAACAACTAACCTAAATCAAAATAGTGCAATTTCATATATTACAAGTCCAAGATATCATGATTATCAATTAGAAGCTTTGATACAATAGTTACTGCGAGCTTTAGGATTATATCTTTTGTTTTCCCATTTAAATATCAAAATTACAAGTAACTTATGAGTAAGTACTAATTGTTAGTTATTCTCACATAAAAAAAAAATAAAAGAAGAGAGGGACAAAGAGGTTAAATAATGAAATCAATCAATCAATCATCAATATATATATATATATATATATATATTTATATATATATATATATATATATATATATATATATATATATATATATATATATATATATATAAAGCTGGGAATTGACCAAGATGTGGCATCCCTATTTGGGCAGCTTTCATATTTATCTTTTTTCTGGTTTTTTTGATTTTTTTTCTTCTCCATTCTATTAGTTTAGCTTATATTTAAAAGCCTAAAAGTGTACATTCAATTCTGTAAACGTTATGGTTCTTCTCCCCTTCCCTTTAATTAATTTTTATTAATGTATTTTAATGTATCATAGGAGATAAAAAGACAATACCTAAGCCTCATGTGCTATCAAGATGTGATCCATCCATTTTAGCTTCAAATGTGCTTTGAAAAATACTGCAGCATATTGTTTTGGCAAATGGACCCATTTCCTCATCTACAAAAGTATGCCTACATTTTTAAAGTTTATACTTTTGAGTCCCATAATTGCTTCTTACTCAATATTTGCTAGCTTTTGATAATTCATGCTATCTCATTTGTATTGTGGGCGTGATATACCTTAACGTTGGATGCTTTTCTTCAAGGTAATTAGATTCACTCTCTAAGTTTATATTTTTTCCTCCTCCTATTTGTTTTAATTTTCTTATTCATGCAAAGTTCATTATATCTTTTTGACACGAAATGATAGCATTTGCTATGGAATTGAAAACAAACTGCAGAAAGGGATATTTAATTTCTTGCGTTGGTTTGGATGGATTTAATTTTTTATTATAATTACTATTTGCAATTGATAATAGAATTTTAACTTTTAGTGAAAGATGAGTTGATGTATTGATTTTTAAATAGGAGAGTGAGTGATCTTATGGTGTAAAGATAACGATATTGGGTTGGAGGAAATCTTGAACTGTCTTATGTTTCTAAGTTAATTCAACTTGAGAAACCAAAAGAAGTTAAACATGTATATTAGTTTTACCCGGTTGTTTTACTTATTTAGGCTCTCTAATCTTGTAGGAAAGGAAAACAATAAGTAGATATTCCTGTAATTTATATTGGAGGCTGAAGGATAGTCGTTCATATTTCTACGGCAATAAAGAAATTACTTGTATGCAAGGAAAATTTTCTTTTGTTTTATTTCTATCTTTATTTACAAAGATTGGAATCTCACACTAAGTTATGCATCTATTTTAAGCCTTATTCTTATTGTTGTCTGTTGGACTGCTCTACTTGGTAATTATTTCGGCGGCCAATCAAAAAAATATTGCCAGTGATGGAAGGTTATTCATGTTGTCTTTCACCAACCCAAAATTGTATATGAGTGTTCTGTGGAAAAATTCATCTTTATTGTTATCCAATATTCCAATAATCATTAACCAAACATAATTCACTATACACGTAGCATTAAAAGGACCAAATGGTAAAACAAATTTGAATAAGAAGGGAGTGGTACCACCACGAAGAAGACATGCACCAAATTAATATAAGGATTCTATGAAAAATTATTAAGTTCAGTGATCAAAAAAGAAAAACTATTAGATCGGAAGAGCAC
>NW_017674019.1:21439-102699 GCF_001879085.1 Nicotiana attenuata
CGATCTCAAAAAAGAAAAACTATTAAATGTTGGTGCACTGTTTGTTCTCTAATTAAACTGATTCTTTTCGTATTCTCTAATTAAATTGGATAATTAATGCATAGTATAATCATATCCTATAATAGAGTATATTTTTATGCACTATTTTTAATTATTTTAAATTATTATCTTTTTGTTAGTTATCGTTATTATTAGGAAGTTGAAGAAAGAAAAAGCGATTCAACATTTTTTAAAGAAAGAAAACCGTTAGAGAAGTGAGAAAGAGGGGAAGAGGAAAAAGGAAAAGTTAAAAATAAAATGGTTAAAAAAGGAAAAAAAATGGAAATAAAAGACGAAAATTACATAACAGACTCATATAATAAGATATTTATATGCACATAATAAATGTACAAGGAACTAATCATGTCTTAAATTTGTTAAACATATGTACAGAAAAAAAAGTTTCTTGAAATTCTTTTCCTTATTTAATTTCTTTTAAGAAAAAGAAAAGTATTGCTTCACTTATATAGATTATACAAAAATCAAAGTATTTTTTAGAAGACTAAAAACTCTAAGTGAATGGAAAATTATGAAAATGTATAAAGTTAAGTGTGGATAATATAATTGGTTAAAACTTGAAATATTTGAATTTGAAGATAAAAGAAAATTCATAAATTTTGGCATTCGTAAATCTAATAATCCGCGAGAAGCGCGAGTGAATTCATTAGTGTAGAAATAAGCAACTTAATTGATGTTCCAGCACCAATATTCTTCAATTATTCCCTTTCTTTCAAATTTTACAATACTTATTTCATTTTAAGACATTTAAAATATCTGACAACACTAGTTAGACTTGTATAGGGGTAAAATTGGGGGCAGAGTTTTCCCTCATTCCCCGATTAGGAAACAAAAAGGAAGCATGACTCGACATGATTACAACCGAGGCACCAGGAGCCCCTCATATCGAAACCCGAGCGGAATGAACAATGCATCGGAGATCAGACACGGTGAAATGACGAACCCAAACCAAGTATAGCTTCTGGATCTCGGGGGATGCGGTGAACAGTTATGCATGACGAGTGGGGGGCCGTAATATTCGTCCTCCACTGAATATTACGTCGCGAATCCCGTTCAATGTCAACTATGAATCAACATTTACCGGAATAAGAAGATTTTTACCTTGTTTAGACTTGTACTATGACCAAAATCCCCCTACTATATAAAGGGGAAGGTTTTCTCACATATCACACTCAAACCAAAGCGATAAAAAAGTTTATTTTTGTCTTCTAGCTATTGTTCAAAGCATTGTTCACTTGTTCTTACGCATGACCGAGCTTGTATCAAAGGTCCAATCAAGGATGAATTTAAGTGTTCAATCTAAGATCAGCCTGGGCTACCATATTGTGATTGGTTTGATCATTTATTTTGTTTTTAACTCATTTAAATGTTGTTATTGATTATTCGTATTGAATTAAACCACGTACCTTTTAAATCGCGTACAAATTTAGTTATTACTCATTTTAGGGGTAAACAGTTTGGTGCCACCGTTAGGCTAAGGATAATAGTGGTGATTTGATATGAATCTCCATAACACACCCTATTTTACGCTTGTTCTTTGAAAATTTAATTCCAGGTTAGCCTAAGGATGTCAAACTCTCAGTCTGCTCACTTGAATGTTGACGCTGAGTCAGGCCATCACGGCGAGAATAATAATGTGGTGCCTAGTAATGATGTGCCTCTTGTCGATCCCAATGGTGTCCCAGTCGCCGACCCGGTCGATGCTAACTCGCAGGTGGCCATCAACATCAATTTACCAACTGATCCTGAAAACAGTGTTAGCGGGGGACCCCAGCCGGCGGCTCGAGAAGCGCCCGACGGTGAAGGTGATGGGGTGAGCCTACGACTGATTTTTAAAATGTTGCAGGCTCAACAAGCGGCAATAGCATAGCTTCAGAACCAAAGCCACACCGCTCACAGGGTCGAGACCGAACAATCCCGGGAAAATTCTCAGAGAGATGAACAAGTTGTCGTGGGACCGGGTGAAGTCAGACATGGAGAAACTTTCGAGGTGATGAAGATGCTCGAAGCATTAACAAAACGGGTAGAGTCAGGCGAGAAAAAGATTGAGGCCAACAACAAGAAGGTGGAAACATACAACTCTAGGGCCGATCAGATCACGGGAGCACCTCCGATATTGAAGGGACCAAACTCTAAAATGTTTATTCAGAATCCCTTCTCCCCGAGCGCGGCAACGAAGCCTATCCCGAAGAGGTTTAGAATGCCCGACATTCCCATGTACAATGGGACCACAGATCCAAATGAGCGTGTAACCTCCTATACATGCGCGATCAAAGGGAACGACTTGGAAGACGACGAAATCGAGTCGGTGTTGCTAAAAAGTTTTGGGGAAATTTTGTCCAGGGGGGCAATGATATGGTATCACAACTTGCCTCCGAATTCTATTGACTCGTTTGCTATGCTTGCATATATTTTGGTGAAGGCCCACGCTGGAGCCATCAAGTTCGAGACTAAAAAGTCAGATGTTTTCAAGGTCAAACAGAGGGATAACGATATGCTTAGGAGTTTGTGTCGAGATTCCAGATGGAACGAATGGATCTGCCACCAGTTGCGGATGATTGGGCCATTCAGGAATTCACTCAAGGGCTCACCCTCGAAGTTTCCTGGCCTCTCAACAGCTAAAATAAAATTTGGTGGAGTACCCAGTGGTGACATGGGTCGACGTCCACAACAGATACAATTCGAAGATGAGGGTCGAAGATGACCATCTTGGGGCCCCTTCTGGATATGTTTACCCCACCAGAACTGATGACAGATCTAAGAGAGCCATTGATCAGGAGCCAAGGCCATTCTGAGATCGGTATCAGCCATACAACGGGGATCAAAGGGGAGAACGGATCTGGGTGTCACTCGACAAAGAATGAGAAGAGAAGTGATCGAGGGCCGAGCGACTGGGGCCTAATGAGCAAGAGCGGGTTTGACAAGTCGCTCGGGAGTAGGGAAGCGCCAGATTATCAGAGTATAATTTCAACATGAACGCTACAAGCATAGTGTCAGCCATAGGGCACATCAAAGAGACCAAGTGGCCCCGACCATTGCAATCCGACCCTGCATAGAGAGATCCTAATTTGATATGTAAGTACCACGGTACTCACGGTCATCGGGCCAAAGATTGCCGACAACTAAGAGAAGAAGTTGCTGGATTGTTCAACAATGGGGACGTTCGGGAATTCCTAAGCGAAAGAGCCAAGAATCACTTCAGAAACAGGGACACCAACAAGCAGGTCGAGCAAGATGAGCCTCAACACGTAATCAACATAATCATTGGGGAAGTCGATGTCCCCTAAGGGCCGATGATGAAACGCACTAAAGTATCTATTACGAGGGAAAAACACACCCGAGTTTACGTCCCGGAAGGAATTATCTCGTTCAGCGACGAAGACGCCGAGGGCATCGTACAGCCTCACAACGATGCACTCATAATATCTATACTTATCAATAAATCTCGGGTTATGCGTGTGTTGATTGATCCAAGTAGCTCGGCTAACATCATCAGATCGAGGGTCGTAGAGCAATTAAGGTTACGGGATCAAATCGTACCAGCAGTCCGGGTATTGAATGGATTAAACATGGCGTGCGAGACCACGAAAGGTGAGATAATGAGGGCGGTGCCTTTGACTTTACACCAGGCGCTGAAATCTACGCTAGGAGGAGTCAAAACGGTCTGCGGAGAACAGCCGGCCGCAAGGGAAATGTTCGATGTCGATGAAGTTATCCCGATGCCCGTGCTTTCAAAGGGCACGGAATCAACAAAAAAGAGGTAACTAAATAGCAATCAACGACACCGGCCTTAGCCGGGCCGGAAGAGCAGAAGGAGCACAGGGCGGATGATGAGGATGATTATAGTGTCCCGAGATCATTCATAGCACCCGATGCCACGATGCCACCAAATCAACGACCGAGGAGTTGGAGCAAGTTATACTGATCGAGCACCTACCGAATCGAAAGGTATACCCAGGAAAATGGTTAACCTCCTAGCTCAGATTTTTTTTATTGATTTTCTTAAAGCTAACACCAATTGTTTTGCCTGGTCCCATCTAGACATGGCAGGGATCCCACCGGAGGTAACCACTCACAAGTTGAGTCTGGATCCGAAGTTTTATCCGGTTAAGCAAAAGAGAAGGTCACATCTGAGATCAAACACGCGTTTATCAAGGACGAGGTATCCAAACTTCTGAAAATAGGTTCCATCTGGAAAGTTAAATACCCGGATTGGTTAGCTAACGAGTGGTAGTACCTAAAAAGGAAAAATTGAGGATGTGTATAGATTATAGTGATCTAAACAAGGCATGTTCGAAGGATTTTTTCCCTCCGCCTAACA
Source organism: Nicotiana attenuata (assembly GCF_001879085.1). Lineage (NCBI taxonomy): Eukaryota > Viridiplantae > Streptophyta > Magnoliopsida > Solanales > Solanaceae > Nicotiana > Nicotiana attenuata. The sequence continues at coordinate 25,818 of NW_017674019.1, forward strand.
TCGATTGAATTATACACGCGACGACTGGACATGAGATACCCAGTTTTCTCGACGCCTACTCCGGGTACAACCAAATTCGGATGGACCCTGATGATCAAGAAAAGACTTCTTTCATAACCAAGTTCTACACCTACTGTAATAGCGTAATGTCGTTCAGATTAAAGTATGTCGATGCCAAATACCAACGCCTAGTAAATCGGATTTCAAAAAATAAATAGAAAAATCAATAGAATTTTATATTGACGATATGTTGGTCAAGTCCCTACGAGCAGAGGACCATTTGAAATATTTGCAGGAAACCTTCCACATATTAAGAAAGTACGACATGAAGCTAAACTCGAAGAAGTGTGAATTTGGGGTCGGCTCGTGCAAGTTTCTCGAATTCATGGTATCTAAGCGGGGGATAGAGATCAGCCCCGACAAAATAAAGACCATGAAGGACATTACTGTAGTCGACAACGTCAAGGCAGTCTACGTCTGATTCTATACGGGTAAAATCGGAGGCAGAGTTTTTCTAGATTTCCCGATTAGGAAACAAAGAGGAAGCACGACTCGACATGATTACAACCGAGGCACCGGAAGCCCCTCGTATCGAACCCCGGGAGAAATGAACGATGCATCGAAGATCGGACATTGTAAAATGACGACCAAGTATAGCTTCTGGACCTCGAGTAACGCGGTGAACGGTTATGCATGATGAGTAGGGGGCCGTAATATTCGCCCGCCACTGAATATTACGGCACGAATCCCGTTCAGCGTCAACTATGGATCAACATTTACCGAAAAAAGAAGATTTTTACCTTGTTTAGCCTTGTATTAAGACTAAAATTCCCCTACTATATAAAAGGGAGGGTTTTTTTCCTGACACATTGTCACACGTAAACCAAAGCAATAAAAAATTTATTTTTTTCTTCTAGCTATTGTTGAGAGCATTGTTCACTTGTTCTTACGCGCTACCGAGCTTGTATCGAAGGTCCAATCGAGGACGGATTCCAGGGTTCAATCTAAGATCAGGCTGGGTCACCATATTGTGATTGGTTTGATCGTTTATTTTGTTTTTAACTCATTAACTGTTGTTCATATTGAATTAAACCACATATCCTTTAAAACGCGTATAAATTTAATCGTTACTTAGTTTAGGGGTAAACAGGACTTCCGAACTAGCTTTTTAGCGATGCTTTAGTCCTTCTTCAATAAAAATATCAACTCGAGTTGTCTCGCTCCTTTGGTAGTTACCCATCATTAATTAGAATTTGCACGAGATATCACCGTGGAGTTTATTTTTTGTTTGGTTCTTGGGTCCGACCGAGCCTCTTTAAGAATTATATACCTGCCTCTCGTCTAACTCGAGTTGTCCCGCCGGTAGTTAAAATAGCTCGCTTCAAAAAATAAGATTATATATCTAGGGGTATGTTACGAGCAAAAGTTTGAACTTTGTATTCAGCCGATTGCCGATAAAACCAAAGGGGACAATTGTTCAACAGTTGTTTTAATGGGCACATAAAGGAGAAACACAAATTAATAACGAGTGTATATATGAATCCCGATCCGAGATTCGTCTCACATGCTCTGTCCATATATATAACGACCCCGATAACAACAACTTTCTGCATTTTCATTTTCGAGCCCTCAATCTCCACTATCCTTTCCGTCCTTTTTCTTCTTTCACTCCCTCTTATACTATTTCTCTCCTAGTAATAATATTTTCCGACGATCTAGGGTTTTGTATTCTTCTTCAAATACTCATGGCCGATTGGCAGCAGTATCTGCAGTCGGTGATCTTCGGCGTTATTTTCTCTTTCCTCCTCGCCAAGCTTTTCTCTATTATCTTCGCTTTCCGCGACGAGAATCTTCGTATTACGCGTGGCGATTCCTACGAAGTCGAACCGAACATTCAATCGGAGGATACTACTACTGAGCCGCTAATTCAGAGTAACGACGGCGGTTTAAACGGGAGCTCGGTGAGTAGCGGCGGCGAAGAAAGCGACGATGATTGGGAAGGTGTAGAGAGTACTGAGTTGGATGAGGCGTTTAGTGCCGCGACAGCTTTCGTGGCTGCTACGGCAGCTGATCGGTCGCAAAAGGTATCAAATGAGGTGCAATTGCAGCTCTATGGGCTTTATAAGATTGCGACTGAGGGACCTTGCACTGCTCCACAGCCATCCGCTCTCAAAATGACTGCTCGTGCCAAGTGGTAATGCTCTGGAAATATCCGCCTCTAATCCTTTTTGCTGTCTTGATGTTAAGTACTCTAGACGTTTATTATTGTCTTAAATGAGCTTGTCATTTGCTTGATCGTTCGGATGTAGAAGTTCTTTATAACTGTTATATCTGCGCAGATAGTGTGATGCATTTGTTGATAAATCTGATACTCTGCTTTAGATATAGACATTGTTTTAAAAGCTATCATTTGGTGCTTAAAGCATGTGAAGCGAGGGGTTATAGCTTCACGGGTGAAGCCATGTGCTTCAACAGTGACCTGCAACTGAACAAGAAGTTGGTTGAATCTCGTCTTTGAGGAGTTGGAATAATGTCTGCATCTTTATATATTGATACTGAAATTAGTTATTTTAATTGCAAGTTGATATTTATAGTACTTTCACTTCAAAGAAGCTTGCACTTTACTTCTCGCTTTTCGCCTCAAGCCTCATGGACCTTGTCGCTCTTTTGCGGTTTTTGCTTTTGAAAACATTGGCTCTATATAAATTATCATGTTACATATTTTTGTTAGCTTAATGAAGGAAAAATAGCTCAAATAGTAAACTCCTATGATACATGTGATTAGCAAATTAAGTAGTTTGAGTTTTTTAAACAGAATTACACCTTGATAGGAGTACTAAGACTAGATACTGATGCTTAATTACCAGTGCAAGAATATACTCTTAGAAGTTGCTAAAGTAACTTAAAGTATAGTGAATCATATTGTGCTAAGGCTTATTAGGTAAGCAATTGAAGGCTATTGTCTCCTTGTTGGAATATTATGAGATATCAAAGTTTATGAAATTGATGTACAAAAATTTACTGCTAGCTATGATAAACAATAGGATGATAATAAGGATGAGGGAAGTTGAAGTTCCTGAGGACTTTACTGAATGTATTACTTCGCTTGAAAACAAATTGTTCGGATTGCATTGACAGTGTTGTTTTGAATAAAGTTGCTTGTGGCATCTTTCATGACATAATCCTGCTTCAAGGATGTGTAAGACTTTTTTTAACTATACTGGCTTTTATATAATTTTCCGTATAGCCCATCACTTCAAAATGAATGCTTTATATCCTCTTAATTTGTTTCCTAAGTGTCTTACTATAGATAAAATGTTTTCCAAGTTATTAGTAGTATATTTTGGTTGGTCTTTCTTGCATGACTGATGATAAGGTTTGCTTTGATCATGTATTAGGCAAGCATGGCAGAAATTGGGTGCCATGCCTCCTGAAGAAGCCATGGAGAAGTATCTTGATATCGTGACTGAGTTATATCCTTCCTGGCTTTCTGGGTCTGAAACTGTAAGACACACATCTTTGTTATTAATAGCAATCGATCATGTCTTTTTTTCCTGGACTAAATGGATGTTCTACTCCTTTTCTTCTCCCCACTGTCTTCTTATTGCTGTTTGGCCTCCTCAACATGCTCGAATAGAAAAAGAAGGACGAAGAAAGTAGTGTTGCACGTAATGCAGATTCTAGAGGACCAATGGGACCTGTTTTCAGTACCTTCATCGATGAGGAGGAATCCGGAAACGAGTTGTAAGGTTCTTTAACTTGTGTGAACCCAAGCTTTTGCAGTCTAAGTGGAGTTTTTTCTTTAAAATGTGATTTGCATGACAATTTGAATGTGCCCCTTTCGGAAATCATGTACTCAGTCCCAAAAAATTATCCCTTGCTATTTCGACCCATCCCATTTAAGTGTTGCACTTTTTTTTAAAAGAAAAGTTCTGATACATGTTATATAACTCTAAAACTTTTGTAGGACCCAAGTTTACCTAAATATTGAACTCACACTTTCTCCTAACAAAGACTAAGGAATTCATATTCTTCTAGTAAGTGTATGGATTACTATCACACTGGGGGAAGAGAGGGGAAAAACTAGAAATTAAATGGTAGTATAAGTATCGATGGTTCTGTTCCTTTTTTATTTCCTACCCCTCCCCTTAATAGTTAACCCTATAATTGCTGTAATGTCAAAGGAAAATCTTCCAGACTTTGGTCGAATCAATCAAACTTTATTGTGAGTTCTAAGCCTGAAGACCTTTTACTATTTGGCTTGGTAGTTGAACTTTAACCGAGGAATTGTTCTTTTGGCCTTTTGTAAAATGGGGCTGGATACTGTGTGGTTCTTTTATTTGTTGTCGCCGTTCGTTCTATGTGAGAAGGACGGTCTCTGCAACGACTGCTATGTAGTCTATAACTAGTTTATCTTGGCATCAAAAAGCAGAAACATTCTTTGGAATTCAACTCTGTGGTTCTGGCGAGTTTATAGAGGTTATTTTGTATTATAGTTTCATTCTTATTTTATTTTTCCTACACTAGGAGGCAATGGTGCTAACAATAAGCAGCATCTAATCTGTCTGTCTTAACAAGTCTTAGATAAGCTTCCTTATTTAACTACGCTTTTCTTGTTTATCTGAGGGATGAACTTTTGAACAAGCTGTACTTTGTTGGTCATTTTCAAGTTGTGTAACTTTCTCTCTTTCTTGTCTTTTATCTATATGTGTCTATTTTATAATAATTATAATGCTTCACATACTCTCTATTCTCTTTGCAGAAAATTGGATGCAATTCATGCCTTTGCCAGAGAAGGGGACGAGGAGAACTTGCTTAAGTGCATTGAGAGTGGTGTTCCTGTGAATGTGAAAGGTTGGTTCTCAATGTGATAAATCAATTCTTGTGAAGTTCAGTTATGTTGTTTTAATGTTGATATGTTTGGTTCACTAGTATTTGCTTTGCTTATGTTTTTTAACTAATAATCAACTCCGAGGATGGGTCAATTTTCATTGAACTAAGATGATTCTCTTGTGTTCATACCAAGAAGAAAAAGAATAGGGTGGAGAGCTGATAGAATGTTTAGGGTGGTCTAGTGTGACTCGAGACCCTGGAGCTTCTTGAATGATGTCTGCCTGGAACTTGTAGCACAGTTTTTGCTCTTTTTCGTTTATTTGATGTTCCTCCTGACTAAAAGTTGTTTCTTGACATGATTCCAGACAGTGAGGGTCGTGCCCCCTTGCACTGGGCTGTAGATCGTGGTCATCTCAGCATCACTAAATTGCTTTTAAGCAGGAATGCCGATGTAAACGCCAAGGTACATATAATTTTGCATTGTGACAACCCCTGATCTTGTTTCGGTTCTGTGATTAGTTATAATTATACTTTCTCGGGCTTGTACTTTGTTGCATGGTTTTTTTCACTTGAAAGTCTTAAGAGCCATAACCTTACTTGATGAAGCTGTAATTTTCTTGTTTATTCGCCCTCTCTCTCTCTCTCTCTCTCACACACACACACACACACACACACACACACACACTCTTCAATATACTGTGTTTTGAGAATTTGTCATTATGTTGGGACTAAAAGAGAGGCAAAGAACAACATAGATGCAAGATTTGCAGAGAGAGTAAACAAGAGTACCATGCTGAAGGCTTTACTAAACCTAGTGAGTTTTAAAATTGCATTATGTGATCATGTAATCACAAAGCAAGATGAGGTCAATAGATTCAATAAATAAATAAAAAAGGCAAGATGAGACCAAAAGTGTGCTAAAATATACTCAAATACATGTTAGGCAGAAGGTTTAACCAAAACCCTTATATCTAGCAAACTTAAGTGTGTCCTGTGTGTTAAAGGAAACCTAATGTACTCAAAACACAAGTGCAGTACAAGAAACACAAATATTCACCTGAAACCCTAAAATCACTCAAAACATAATTAAATGGGTTTAAATGCTATAATTCTTAGCCAGGGGAACTGTCATAGAGAGCTAAAGCAAGGTGGTCTTGGTCCGAAGCTTGCTTCCCCAGTGCTGCGATTTTTTTAGTTGAAGGTTGGACTTGGGAGTTTGTCGAACTTGGTTTTAAGCGTTGGGCCTCGTAATTCTTCCATTGTTTTCCAATGTCTGTGGGTGCTTCTAGTTTTCCTGCTTGTGATATACATTGAATTACAAATTCTTTTTTTTTTTTGATCATTGAAGGATCTTGAGGGCCAGACAGCACTACATTATGCTGCTGTTTGTGAAAGGGAAGATATTGCTGAGTTTCTCGTAAAGCATGGTGCTAATGTGGAGATTAAGGATAATGATGGTGACTGCCCTCGAGATGTCTGCGAGTTGCACTGGGCTTGGTTGCAGCAGGCCACTACTCACAACTAACGTACAGCATATCTTGTTCTTTTCTCCTTCTGCTGATAGATCATGTTACTGGTGTAGATGCTTATGTACCTATTTCTCATCTTAAATGAAGGGATTTTCTCTTCTAGATTTTAGTACTATCTTTTGAGCTTCTGTGATGGTGTGGAGCAAAGAGATTGCCACTTCAAAAAAGGAGTCACCGGACATAAAAAGGATCCTTTCTTTTGCTTTTTGGGTTACTACATTGGTTGCTTACCATTCTGAATGTCAGGGTAACATTGTTTCTAATTGGAAAGTGAAAGCTAAAATAGGAGTATCAATTATATTAGCTGGTTGCGATGAAGATACTTGTTATGTACAAATAACTCACCATTACGACTTCAGCGCTTTGTCAATTCATCATGTGCAGAATGAATGAATATCCAATACTGGTTGCGCTGATTGAATATCCAATGCGGCTAGAAAAATGAGCACATTTGAGTCAATAGCCATTGTTCTGACTTAACTTGAAGCATTGGCATCTGACGTCTTCTTAGGTAGTTAAAGTGTACTCACTTGAAACGCTGGTCCCAGATAGAAGTAACGTACTGGTTCAACTCTGAATATATATATAATTTTTAACTCCTATATACCCGATATGTTATGTCATCCTTTTATCACTTCCCTTAACTCCAATGCTTGTCAATACCCGATATATCCTTTTACCACTTTCCCTTGAAATCCCGTTTGAAAAAAGAACAAACGCTAGGCGGGTAGCCTTCTCAAACGCTTAACAGTGGAAGATTTAAATTTTGACCATTAAAATCAAACTCAGTGCTTGGCAGCAGAAATTCAAAATCAAGTCACATAACACCAGAATAAATACAAGAAATTTGAACTCTGAATTGATTTACGTCTCTGTACAGGTGTACGAAAAAATGAACAATAGGCAAGATACTAGAGCAACATTACGTCCTTTACCCATGGTTTCTTCCGAGTTGTTCTACGCTCCACCCTCCATATGGTGAAATTACGTAAAGAAATCATCAAAAGTGTCTATTTGGCAACAGGAAACTATAACCTACAAATCTATTACAGCTCGTCATGTGAATCATCATCCTCGTTGGATTCCTCACTGGCACCTCCTGGGGCTCCACCAGATCTCTGATACACAGCCGTGATAATTGGGTTGCACACAGCCTCCACTTCTTTCAGTTTTTCATCATAATCCTCCTTCTCAGCGCTCTGGTTGTCGTCCAACCATTCAAGTGCTTCTTTTGTGGCGGTTTCAATCTTCTCCTTCTCATCAGACTCTAACTTGTCTGCAAGTTTGTCCTTGTCATTGATTTGGTTCCTCATGTTGTACACGTAAGTCTCCAGGCTGTTCCGCGCGTCAATTCTTTCTTTCACCTTCTTGTCCTCCTCAGCAAACTCCTCGGCCTCCTTGACCATACGTTCAATTTCTTCTTGACTCAAGCGACCCTTATCATTGGTAATGGTGATCTTCTCTGACTTTCCAGAGGCTTTATCTTCAGCTTTCACATTGAGGATACCGTTGGCATCAACCTCAAATGTAACTTCAATTTGAGGAGTTCCTCTATAGAAGCAAAAAAAGAAATTATAGTCAAAGCAGGCAAAAGCAACTCATGAAATGTTCTTATCAAAAGCAGTTGGAATAAGTACCTTGGAGCTGGAGCTATTCCAGTTAAGTCGAATTTTCCAAGTAGCCTGCAGTCCTTTGTGAGACTGCGTTCACCTTCAAAGACCTGGAGGTGAGAAATTTCAAGTCAGAAGAGCCATAAATAATAATTAATCTTCTTCTTGGGTTTAGCACAACACATTCATCTAATTAGGAAAATACTTTGAAGTCTTACCGAAATTGTGACTGTTGTCTGCTGATCCTGGTAAGTGGTGAAGACTTGAGATTTCTTAGTAGGAATAACGGTGTTTCTTGGGATCAACTTTGTCATCACTCCTCCAACCGTTTCAATACCAAGAGTCAGTGGAGCAACATCCAGTAGAAGAATATCTGGTTAAAATTCAAAAGAAAATGTTAGTTTTTTTGCCAAAGAAAACTCTCCAGTATCAAATGGCTGAAATAAGTCCGGACGAAGCAGTACCTTTGGTTTCATCACCTCCCTCTCCACTCAAGATTCCTCCTTGTACAGCTGCACCATAAGCAACTGCTTCGTCGGGGTTGACACCCTTGTTGGGCTCCTTGCCATCAAAATAATCTTTCAAAAGCTGTTGAACTTTAGGAATCCTGGTACTTCCACCAACCAAAACAATTTCGTCAATCTGGTTCTTTTCTAGTCCAGCATCCTCCATAGCCTTCTTAACAGGACCCATTGTCTTCCTGAATAAATCGTTGTTCAGCTCCTCAAAACGAGCCCGAGTAAGTGGTTCAGAGAAATCTACACCATCGAAGAGAGATTCAATCTCAACCCTGACTTGATGCTGACTGCTCAGTGCTCTCTTGGCACGCTCAGCTTCTCTCCTGAGCTTCCCCAAAGCCCTGTTATCCTTGCTGATGTCCTTTCCATGCTTCTTCTTTATCAATTTAATGAAGTACTCCATAATCCTCTGGTCAAAATCCTCTCCTGCAAGAAACAATAGATATATAAAGTAACTTGTGAATGAGACTGATCGGAAGATGAATGTTATTTAACTCTTTTTAAAACTTTAAAATTCCTCGGCTGGCACTATCGTTTTCAAACTAATTTGTTAGTAAAAGAAAAGAATCTAGCATTATTTCCCAAGATATATATAGAATGTAGAGGGAAGTGTACAAAGGAATTAATCAATAGGTTATTACCTCCTAGATGAGTGTCTCCATTTGTGGCAAGAACCTCAAAAACACCATTGTCAATAGTGAGGATACTAACATCAAATGTACCACCACCAAGGTCAAAGACCAAGATGTTCTTTTCACCACCTTTCTTATCTAATCCATAGGCAATGGCAGCTGCAGTTGGTTCATTAATGATTCTTGCCACGTTCAAACCAGCAATAACACCGGCATCCTTAGTGGCCTGCCTCTGGGCATCATTGAAATATGCTGCAGATACCAAAAAAGATAGACATAATAAGCTCAGCAATTGTATGACACCAAAATTTAGAACAAGTTACAAACTATCTGAAATAGGAAACTTTTGATGATACCTGGAACTGTGACAACTGCATCCTTGATTTTCTTTCCAAGGTAAGCTTCTGCTGTTTCTTTCATCTTGGTCAGAATCATAGCACTGATCTCCTCAGGACTGAAGACCTTAGTCTCCCCATCTTTGATCTTAACTTGGATATATGGTTTCCCATCCTTGTTAACAATCTCATATGGAACAAGTTTCTTGTCCCTTTGTACTTCTTTGTCATCAAACCTATCAACAGAGATAAGTCAAGAGTCATTATCAAAACTATCTCAAGCAGACTTCCACAGGAAATAAAATGCTAAAGAACACAATGTCTTACTTTCTCCCGATAAGTCTTTTGACGTCAAATATGGTCCTCTCAGGATTAACAGCAGCCTGATTTTTAGCTGCTTCACCAATCAGCCTCTCACCATCAGTGAAGGCTACCCATGAAGGGGTGATACGATTACCTTGGTCGTTTGCTATGATTTCAACATGTCCATTCTTGTAGACACCAACACATGAGTAAGTTGTTCCAAGATCTATACCAATAACTGTTCCTAACTTGGTAGCTTCTTCTTTAGCTATAGAAAATGCGAACAAGCTCCCTGTTGATGACAAACCCAAAACGACCAGATTAGTGCATTGTAAATGACTTTGTAGGTGTACAATTATTACTTTTTGAATTGGCAAAACTTTCGGAAAAGGAAAAGAATTTGCAGAGATCAAACAACTTCATGGACATTGCTGGGACAAAAAATTGATGTACAATTAAAAATTGTTTAACTACTTCAATATATTTTATTGTTCACCTAGTTGCTACGTTCTCTGTTCTTTGTATATCTGACGTAGCATTGTTAGTATTACGATATAATTTACCATTACATAATTGTTCAAGTATATCCTTGCTATTTACACAATAACAATTTAAATGAATAACCCTATGGCACTACTACAAGCGCTTAACAAGTTACAATTGCCCAAAAAGTGGAAGAGAACCAGAACTGAAAATTGAAAATCTCTTAAATCTGGATGGCTTTATAGGAACAAATATAAATAAATAACTAAACAGGTAGCAGATCTGAGAACCGAAGTATAATCATATCAAAACTAACTACCTCCAACACATGGAGAAGTAAATCAGTATAATGTTGTGTCAATCGGTTCAATTCTCCTCATTTCATAATCGCTCAAAAACATGTTAAACACAGCAATTTTTTTCGTAGCAAGCTCAAATTTAAACTGAACATTTTATAAAAATATAAAAGGAAAAGAGATGCTTACCGAAGAGGACGATTGCGAAAACGATCAAGGATGCGCGTCTTTTCCACGCACCAGCCATAGCTCGTAGATCCACAAGGACTCCTCTTTCTACAAAACACTGCCTCTGAACAATATCTTCGTCGTTGAATCGTTTCTCTTCTTCTCTCTCTGATCAAAGAAACAGACAGTTTTGGATTTTCAGGTTCAGCAATTGAAGGCCCGGCTATATATAGTTGCCAGTCTCTGTCTCTGCAACCTTCTTTTACGGAATTAGAACTTTAGAAGGAAGGTTGCTCTTCCTTTTGAATTGACGAACGTGTCAGGGATGATGACGTGGACCAATCAGATATAAGAGAAGTGGGCATAGTAGCCAATGAGTTGCTGCCATTTCATCATGCACGTACTTGTAGCTGATTGATTTCATGCATGTCATATTTGATGACGTGGTCCAATCAGAATTGACAGACATAATGTAAGAGCCAATCAGATTCGTTTTACGGTTGGATAGATCTGAACCGTTCGCTTGGTATATCGAACGGGTGATGATTGATAATATGAGAGGTGTATTTGGCAGACGACTAAGGGCTTCACACGTAAAAACTTCCACGTGTTCGGAGATTACTAGAAGATTCGTGAAACTTTTCTTTTTAAAATTTTCATTTATGTGTTAGTTAGACCTATTAAGTCTCTGTTATATATATATATATATATATATATATATATATATATATATATATATATATATATATATATATATATATATTATATTACTAGTATACGTATTCGCGTGATGCGCGGATTGTAAAAAAAATATATTATCATGATAATATTGCTCTTGATTATTTGCTCATTTGAATTTTATATATATATATATATTTGACTGTTGCAAAGATAACCCTCCATGATGTTTACTGCAGAATATTTGTACAAATAATGAGAAACACTTGTATAAGGGCGTCTTGAATGGAACTATACACGGTGCTGCCGGAGGAGCTGGAGCAAGCCTTTCAGATTTTACCCCCATCCAAACTACATGAAGTATCTACAGGGTTTATCGAGATGTTCATCAGATTCAAACAATGTACATCACAATGGGATTTCAAGATCCCATACATAAAGGTTACACTTTATAAACCTTTTTCTATTTTACTATACTGGGGATGCTGTCCCATTTTGTTGGACTTCAATATCTGATACATAAAATATATATCAGAAGTTTGAAGTCAGACAAACTCAAGTAGATAAAGAAGCCTTAACTACACAAAGACACTTATTCAGCACCTGATTCATTCACTTAACTCACATATAACATTCGTAAGTTCCTTCTCGTCATTCTTTGATGATATAATAGTGTCACGCCCCGAACCTGGGCCTGGACGTAACACGGCACTCGGTGCCTGACTACATGTGACCGAGCGAACCAATTGGCTGGCTGAATCAACATGTGGTATCATAACATACTGAATGCGGAAGATAAACTAACACATGCTGATATACTGAAAGTCTGGATGACATAAATCAAAGTGCGCAAATACTAATACAATTCTGAAATATATTTGTAGCCAACATGGCTTAACATGAAAAGCCTGAGACTCTGTCTAACTGTTACTCTAGTCTATAAAGCCTCTATTGAAGTACTGAAAGCACTAACTATCTGTAAATACTGAAAGACTGTAAAGTAATGATAATGCCCCGAAAGAACTGGGGATCACCAAACAGCTGGTACGAGAATCCTAGCGCTCTGAATCTTCAACCTGTAAATCATTACCTGCATCGTGAGATGCAGGCCCCAGGCAAAAGGGACGTCAGTACATTTGAATTGTACTGGTATGTAAAGCAACTAAAAGAAAGAATTATAATGCTGGAACTGAAACTAAGCTGATAACCGAAAAGATAACTGATAACTGATAACTGAACTGATAACCGAAAAGATAACTGATAACTGATAACTGAACTGATAATTGAAAAGATAACTGATAACTGAACTGAATAAAGGAAGTAAGGATATTAATACTCCCTCTTCTGAATGATGAACAACATGTTTATCTGAATATTAAACTGCGGCCTCAGGCCCAATATATATATATATATATATATATATATATATATATATATATATATATATATATATATATATATATATATATGTGCACAAGCTGCGGCGTCGGGCCCAAGTATACGTATACATAACTGCGACCTCGGGTCCAAAATACATAAAGCATAAATTGTGGCCTCAGGCCCAAAGATGCATAAAGCATAAACTGCGGCCTCAGGCCCAAATACAGGTGTTCAACATTCAGGAAATGAGAATCAAACTGCCGTACATGATAATGAAATACTGAATCACACTGAGTTACATGATACTGGAATACTGGATCACACTGAGTTACATAATACTGGAATATTGGATCACACTGAGTTACATAATATTGGAATACTGGATCACATCACATTGAGTTACATAATACTGGAATACTGAATGGGACTAGAATGAGACATGTATTCTTGAACTGATTATGAACATTGAAACTTCAACTGTTTATGGCATACTGAGCAATCTATACTAAGACTCGGGGGCATCAAACCCAAGTCTATATTGAATAAGCACTGAGCTCACAACATTCAGAATGAAAGTCATGAACGAGTTATGAAGCTAGAGAATAGAAGTTCTGCAACTATTCAAGGAACTAGGCTTAACTATATTTCTGAGGCAATTAGCAACGTCGTAAAAGAAACGTAATGTAGGGAGAATCATTAACATTCCCAAACATAGAGAGTTAGCCTCACATACCTTAACTTCCTGCTCTTGAGCATAATACAACGTTTGTCAACCCTTTCAACTTTAATCTAAATCAATACAAGTCAGAGGGATTCCATATTAGCAATGATTCTCATGTTTTGGTCACTTAAGCATCTTATCAAACACTTGGTGAAAATAAAGCTTCATAGTCCTTATTAATGGTGTCTCTACACCCAATGACCCATTCTCTTGTTCCTAGATAAATTCTAAAGCATCAAATTGATATGTTCAATACCCTTCTTTATCACCCATAAGATAAATGATATCTTTAATCAATAATCAACACCCCAACCCTATAATCGTTCATGCTTTTCTATCAAACCCATCAACTCATATCTCATGCACTAGGGTTTATAGTCATTAAACCAATACTAGAATCAATTACAGGGTGAAGACATTACCTTTTCGAAGTTCAATCCCCATTGAATTCGAGTTCTAGGGTTCCTTCTCTCAACAACGATGTCCCAATCGAATATCTAATGATATGGAGGGTTTACCCATGTTAATAAGATGTTGGAAAATTGAAATTAACTTAGAATCACCATTAGAACTTACCTTGGGTGGTGGAAGGACCCTTAAGGAGTTAGGTTTTTGAGAGTTCCCCTTTCTAGAGCAAGNCTGATAACTGATAACTGAACTGATAATTGAAAAGATAACTGATAACTGATAACTGAACTGATAACTGATAACTGAACTGAATAAAGGAAGTAAGGATATGAATACTCCCTCTTCTAAATGATGAACAACCTATTTATCTGAATATTAAACTGCGGCCTCAGGCCCAATATATGTGTGTGTGTGTGTGCAAGTTGCAGCCTCGGGCCCAAGTATACGTATACATAACTGCGACTTCAGGTCCAAAATGCATAAAGCATAAACTGCGGCCTCAGGCCCAAAGATGCATAAAGCATTAGCTGCGGCCTCAGGCCCAAATATAGGTGTTCAACATTCAGGGATTTAAAATCAGGAACTGAGAACCATACTACAGTACATAATAGTGAAATACTGAATCACGCTGAGTTATATGATACTGGAATACTGGATCACACTGAGTTACATTATACTGGAATACTGAATGATACTGAGTTACATAATACTGGCATACTGAGTTCTACTGAATTACATAATACTGGAATACTGAATTCTACTGAATTACATAATACTGGAATACTGAATAGGACTAGAATGAGACATGTATTCTTGAACTGGTTATGAACATTGAAACTGCAACTGTTTATGACATGCTGAGTAAGCTATACTGAGACTTTGGGGAATCAAACCCAAGTCTATATTGAATACGAACTGAGCTCACAACGTTCAGAATGAAAGTCATGAACGAGTTATGAAGCTAGGGAATAGAAGTTCTACAACTATTCAAGGAACTAGGCTTAACTATATTTCTGAGGCAATTGATACGTCGTAAAAGAAACGTAGTGTAGGGAGAATCATTAAAATTCCCAAACATAGAGAGTTAGCCTCACATACCTTAACTTCCTGCTCTTGAGTGTAATACAACCTTCGCCAAACCTTTCAACTTCAATCTATATCAATACAAGTCAAAGGGATTCCATATTAGCATAAATTCTCATGTTTTAGTCACTTAAACATTTTCTCAAACACTTGGTGACATAAAGCTTCATGGTCCTTATTAATGGTGTTTCTATACCTAACAAGTCATTCTCTTGATCCTAGATAAATTCTAAAGTCTCAAATGGTTATAATCAACATTATTTTTCATCACCCATAAAGTAAACAACACTCTTAACCAATAATCAACACTCAACACCCCAACCCTATAATCGTTCATGCTTTTCTATCAAACCCATCAACTCATATCTCATGCACTAGGGTTTATAATCATCAAACCATTACTAGAATCAATTAGAGGGTGAAGATATTACCTTTTTGACGTTCAATCTCCTTGAATTCGAGTTCTAGGGTTCCTTCTCTCAACAACGATGTCCCAATCAAATATCTAATGATATGGAGGGTTTACCCATGTTAATAAGATGTTGAAAAATTAAAATTAACTTAGAATCACCATTAGAACTTACCTTGGACGGTGGAAGGACCCTTAAGGAGTTAGGTTTTTGAGAGTTCCCCTTTCTAGAGCAAGTTTTTATGTTTTGGGATTGTGGGGGACGAAATATAGCTTTAAAACGACCCCCACTAGGGCGCCCGCGCTACTGGAGGCTTGCCCGCGCTACTGACCGCGCTAAATGGCAGTAACACTGTCTCAAAATTAGCGCGGCCGCGCTACTGGGCGCGCTACTAGGCGCGCATGCGTGTACTGTTCCGTAAAATACACATAACTTTTTGCGCAGAGATCCGTTCGGACTCCATAATATATCTTTGGAAATCTATTTCAAAGGCCTACAACTTTCATGTTTTGAGTTTTCCCAAATTTGTTACACATTTTCAATAAACACTGATGGAATACAGACCTTTTGCAAACTTAGTCGATTTTGTCAAATCTTATGCGCCTCACTTTCCATCTTGATTTTTAAACAACTATTTTCACCCATAATCATCTCGATGGGACTTCACATGCTCAAAATATATCCTTACTACTCCTTTAACTCACTCATACCCGTGTTACAAATAGCATAAATGTTCACATGCGATATTAATGCAATATTTCAAAAATATGCAGTTGCCCTTCTAATATAAAGAAAGTTCATATCACATAGAGTGAACTAATTTCAGATACTAAATCATGATCCTAAATGGTAGAAACCAAATTAAAATACCAACAAAACTACTTCAAATTGTACCAAAGTACTTGCTAATGCATTTGAACGAATAATGTTATTTAAAAGGGAATAAATGTTTCAATTCATAGATTTTTCTCCTTTTTGATCACTTTTTTTAACCTTGTTACTTGCAAATTGTGCAAGTTTACCACCGACATCTACTCCAGATGACCCATCTTCTTCTCTACTTCTTTTAGCAGGGGTCTTTGCAGGAGAAGTCATCTCATTATCAGCCATTGAATCCTACAAAGGAAAAGTAAATTATTAGAACCATATTGTATATAAGAAGCTATACAACTAAAGTTTGAATTAGTCACCTTGAAAGTTGTGTTTGCATCAGTGTGTTGTTCACACTCAAAATCAGGGTCCTATTAAGAAAATAGTAACATAATTAATTTAAACTTGATAATCCCTTATATAAAATCAAAAGAAAAATTGGTATATTATGAAGTATTTGAGTAACAATCACATACAGTGAATGTATCATCTTGTGGAGATTGGCTATATTGTTGTATAAGGTTATCGTCATCGCTGATCTTAATAACATTATAAACTTCCGCATGAACTTTAATGTTGGAGCTCTTAACAGTCACTTTAAACAGGAGTTTTTTGTCAAGAATATCATACAACTCCACTGGATAAGAATCATCAACAGCACCAGAAGTCTAAGACCGGATTAGTGTTAGAAGTGTTAAAACACGACAAAAAAAAATACAACTACGAAACCATCCCTAAAATCGTTAGCATGCAATTTCATTATGGTAGGAATGGTATCAAAAGAAAAAATAATAGAGCTCTTCCTTTTGAGTGATATAACAAATGGTCAGTTCTAATAAATTTAATGGTGTTTTTGATGTCTAGAATTTTTGCTATAATTTTGCAAATATATCATATTTACCTTTTTACGTTTATTGGGAAAATATACTAACAATTAAAATTTATAAATATACCTCAATTGAACTTTCATTTAACTCATTAGCAGACTTCCCAATGAGGTTTGTTGCTTCAAGATCCCAAAGCAACAAAGATATAAAACCAGTGCGATCCATTACTTGGACTTGAAGTTTGTACCTGAAAGACACGTTTAAAATAAGAAATTGAAACTTTAGTTTTATTTAATTTTTTAAGTTAATAGAGAAGCTTATCAAACCTATGAGTGACAGAACTATCAAGGCGGTCACATTTCTTGCAGTGAAATTTACTTCCAATTTTATCAACCTTCTTCGAGCATCTCTTGCACCCCAAATATGACCATTCTTTTTCAAGTAGCAGATTCACTACAGTCGCAACAATCCAAACGTGTCGTTCCCAAAAAGAAGTAAAGTTGTAGCAATGTATCTAGAAAATTTGATTGTCCTAGATGTGGAGAAGCATGAGTTCTGTTTTGATGCCGTCCTAGATGAACATGTTACAAATGATGTGGTATTGTTTCCTCTTACAAATGGAAAGTCCTACCAAAAAGACAACAGTTTTATATGTTTGTCCAGAGATTATGTCAAAAAAAAAAAAATTGAACTACCTTTAGCTTTTTACTCTTTAAGGAGTGATATTTTATCATCGCTTTCCTCTACTATCTCTACTAATTATCAGTTGGTGCACATGTAGATATCTGCTCAGTGTCCACTTTATAACATTATAAATTTGAGAGTATGTGTCAGCATTATGATTTACAAATCAAGAAAATATAATGTAAATCCTCATTTTCGTGGTAGCTCAGTGAAAGACAAGTAGTAGACGTCATCAAAGTTCAAAAATAAAAATAAAAATGAATAACACAAGACTTTATAAATTTGATCAATTGGAGTTGCACGTCACTTGCTGGTTGTAACTATTATTTCCATCTTTGACGACGAAAATCCAAAACAGTGGAGTTCCAGGAGATGCTTTCACCATCTTAAGCATTTCCATTTAAGCATTTACATCTTAAATGAGTTATTGAATTTATGAGGTTAAATTCTTTTAATCACTTTGAAATATTTTCCTTCTTAAGTTAATAAAGGGAAGAATCTTGGCTTTCTATCTTTGATATTTCTATATTCAGATTGTGTAGTGCTCATAAACTTATGCAACAGGGATTCTAAAAAACACATATGTGCACATTTACGAAAATAAATTGTATTTTTAGATGTGAAAGTGTTATACATACACAACATAAAATAGTTCTGTTCTAAAGGAGTTTAATAGATTAATCACCTCCATGCAGTCGACCAATTCTCTAATAGTTTTAACTTCTACAGTTCCAGTAGCTAACTCATCAGAAACCGAATAACTACGCTGAGAAGGTATTTGACTGGTCCTGGAAGAGTTAGCTTCATTCACACTTGCCAATCTGTATTTACGCAAGGTTGTATTAGTTTTAACAATAAACAATTATTTTTTTAGTATCCACATAAACTTAGTTTATCAAATAACTAACATGGACTTAAAATCAACAGCTTGAGGAAGATCCGGGTTAATCCAGAGCTTTGAGGCATGCCAAGTATTACGCACAGAATATTTGCCTATATATAACTTTAGTTTCTGAACCAAAAAATTAACATGAAAAAAAAAAAATATCCCATGTCATCAAGACAATAGAAATACCTTAAAATTTGTGAGCTTTTATCAACTGCATAACAACTATGACCGGCTGATGGGGTGATCCCTCTAAATGTGGCAAGATTTGGTCAACGAATTCTCCCCAAAATATTGCCGAGATATTATTCCTCCTGTGTAATTTATATAATAACTTAATCAGACACCGATAAGTAATCATGTTAATATATAACAACTTAATCAGACACCGATAAGTAATCATGTTAAAATATTTAACAAGGTAAATTCATAGACGCAATCTTACTCATGATCTTCAAGTTCCACATTCATATAAGTGCTGGTCTTATCACCTTGGTTATGTGATTCTACTTCACCATAACTTACAACCTCTCCAATGACATCTTTAATAATTTAAAAAAATGATCAGAACAAAGTTGATAAGACATTCAAATAAAAGAACTGCGAATTGAATACTTACCGAAGAGTTCACTTTCTTCAACATCAATTTTGTTTATCAAATACTCATAAGGTTTTAAGTCGAAAATACTCATACCAAAAAGATGATCATTTGATTCCTCTACAATCGTCTTATGAGTAAATGTTTACTTCAATTTATGCCGCGTGTATTTAAGTTTCGTATAATTCGGTCCAACCACAAAGTTCTTCATAAAGTACAAACCCAATTCTTTTATCTTTGGTTTGAACATACGTATAAGAGACCGACCAACAGTCGCATGAATACGATCGCCCTAGAAACAAAAAGTTCATAATTAATATTGAGTCAGCAAATACTCAGTTGTACAATGTTGTCACAGAGTATATTAAACAATGAAGCAACAATGGGTAAAACATAATATGTGAATGCTTGCCTTTCCAAAATAACACATACAACATATTTGATGGTAAATACTTTTCATAAGACAATAATATTAGATATTTTATTGTCTAAGATCTCCAAAAAAGTTCTCGCACATAAAATACTAAATTGCAGATTAAGAGTTAGCATCATTCACACCTAATTATTAAATAAGAAAAAGCTGTATTCGAGGTATCTCCATCTAGATCATAAAAATTAAAATTGCAGTTTATTAAATACATGTGTAACCTAATGAATTTCATAGTACAAAGCAGAAGATGGAGATCGTAGTCAAATTTTTATGAAAAAATAAATGCAACTAAAAAAGAGTGCACCTTTTCGTCTTGAATAATTAATTCAAGGGAGACGATGTTGTCTGATTTGTCGCGGTCTGGAACGTGCCACAATCTCACTATTCGTACCTTCAAATTCCAACTCATCTTGTTACCCGATATATTGTTGATATAGTCAAATGCCGTCATATTTCTTCTTAGAGAAAATTTTATAAGAGGATTGTCTGTCAAATGCCGTCAAATTCCGTATATATATATATATATATATATATATATATATATATATATATATATATTAAATATATACGGAAGACAAACCCTAAATAGTAATTAAGTACAAAAAAATTGAGTTACTATATATATAGATATATACGGAATGCAATAATTTATTTGTATGGAAAAATAAATTTTCCATAAAAAGATCCATAAAATAGAGGCCTATGCATTTGGGATTCCACATTTAGTTGCTATCCCGAAATATCTGTCTTAGATGTCGTCGTCTCCTAAACGACACATCTCTCCAGAATCCAGAGGCAAAAAAGATGAGGAAAAAGGACCGGAAAAATCATCAGAATTTCTAAAAATGTCAAATTAATTTCACATTTGAATATCTCCCGTTCTCCCTCTGTATCCCAATCCAACAAAATTGCGGAACATATCAAAAGGCTTAGGTTTAAGCTTTTTGAAATTCCCAATATTATGCGTTATTCGTGTGGAGAAAATCAAGGAGATCAACTTTAATATTACACGTTATTCGTGTGGAGGAAAGGATATTGCGCCAGTTTGTGTTATAAATGGGATTCCCCATTTAGGTTGGTATCCCGAAATTTACTCATACGATAATTTAGTAATATTTTATTATTAAATATAGTAATTTTACAGAATAGAGGCCTATGCATTTGGGATTCCCCAGTTAGTTGATAGCCCAAAAAATCTAGCTGTTACAACTTGCATTTTAATAAAATTAAGTTTTAATCTTAAGTTGCCAGGTGTAATTTTAATAGGTTGCCACTTGAATTTCTAATAACTTGCCACTTGGCTAAATGAGAAGGCAAACTTTCTTATTTAATATATATATAGATTATTAAAATTAAAATATGAATGTTGGCTACAAGGTGTCAATAATCATAAGTTGAGATTTTTTTTCAAACCATATATTTGGTTAGATTATCAGATAGCGCCAAACTGGGGCAAATAATTTTTTTTTAAATTTTCTATTTTAGACTCCAAAAGAATTTTTATTTTCGTTAGATTACCTACTGTAACTGATTGTCACGTCCAGCAAAAAGTTAGTTTATACTACAACGATCTATAAGGAAGGGTAGTTTTTATTGATGCACTCCTCTTATGAATGAAGGCGAAGAGAGATCTTCTTTTCTAACAGGAACATTTGATCTTTAAAAAATAAAGAAAGATTTTTACAACTTTTAAAGCCCAAATTGCGTATAATATGAGCTAGAAAAAAATCTCAAATAAATTATTGCACAAGCAGCCTATTTGCATAGTGCCATTTAAGGCGCAATCACTTATTTAAGAACTTTACATTTATAGTCAGTTAAGAATTTCCAACATTAAAATTACCATTGTTATAAGTTTGAATAAATTTGGGTCTTGAATTTTGAACATGGACGAGTTTAAAACAGGTGAATGTTGTTAGAAAAGCTTATTTTTTCTTCTTCTAGAAGCTTTCATATACAAGATTTCATAAAGTAAATTAAATCACTATCTAAAAATCACCATTATTGCAAGCTTGAAGAGCTGTGGGTCTTGAATTTTAGATATGAGGAGTAAGTATAAATCAAGTGGGTATTTTTAAAAAAACTTAAAAAATGTATAAACTACTCTCAATTTGGCATATTATCAGTGTTTTTGATATTGTACTAAATAAAGAAGAATATTTGAGAAACATAAGATGTTAGAACTTTATGTACAACTGCCTAAAGTTAAGTTATATATGCCTGAAGTTTAATTATATATGCCTGAACTTTATGCAAAAATATTGAGGGTTTGCCTGCTTCCGAATTGTATAAAGTTAGACTTTAACAAGCCAAATTTCATATGCGTGTCTGAACTTCAAACTTGCTCGTCAAAAGTTCATTTAAAGCGTCTAAACTTGCAAAAGCTTAGGAACTTCAGCTGTGACTTAAATGGGCGTCTAAATCGTAAAATTTTTATGTGGCGCCCAGTTATGCGCCACTTATTGAATTTGTCTCCATTAAAAAAAAAAAAATTAAATGATATTCAATTTTTGGATAATTTCAGATACATACACTTTTCTCTTCCTCTTTACTGCTATTTTTTTCTTCTTTGTGCTTAGAACTTCTTCTTCTTCTTCTTCTTCTTAGTTGCAAAATGAGTTTGTTAAATTTGTTGTTGTTTTGATAATTTGATGATTGGGATTTGTTCTTTATGATATTTGAAAGTTATGTTTCAAATTTGAGCTCATTTGGAGTAGATTTCGGCATTGGATCTTGTATTGAATTATTGGAATTCGAAGAACAAGTTTATGTTTCAAAATTTGAAGTTGTATTTAATAAATTGAACTACTTAAGATTCGAATTTCTGAAGTTGCATTTGAAAGGTAGAACAACTTCAAATTTGATATCTATACTTGCGTTGAAGATATTGAACAACTTCAGATTCTAATTTCTGAAGTTGCATTTGAAAGATAGAACTTTAGATTCAATACACTATGTAGTTTGTGCAATGCCTGTATAGCTTCAACAGTGGCCTCAATATATATATATATATATATATATATATGAACATGTGCCCTTAAAATCAGCTATGTGTGCACTTGGCCAAATCTCGACAAAGTAATTAGCCTGTTTGGCCAAGCTTCTTTTTGGCCAAAAGTGCTTTTTTTTTGGCCAAAAATACTTTTGGCCAAAAATTAAGGTGTTTGGCCAAGCTTTTGGAAGGGAGCAGAAAAAAGTAGCTTCTCTACTTTTTTGAGAAGCACTTTTGAGAAAAATACACTTAGAAGTAATTTTTTATAGCTTGGCCAAACACTAATTGCTGCTCAGAAGTACTTTTTAAACTAATTAGCCAAACACAAACTGCTTCTCAACAAAAGTACGTTTAAAAAAAAAAACTTTTCAAAATAAGCTGATTTTTGCAGCTTGGCCAAACGGGCTATAACCCAATTGCCACAGTAAATTGGAAAGCCCAAATATGGATCCAAATTAATGTACATCTTTTGATCTGCTTCTCACAGAGTCCCCCTCAACAAACAATGTTTCTTAGAGCTAAACTCCAACCATGTAAAATCTCCCGCTTTTTCTCAATTGAAGCAACAAAACGGGCTTTCAATAATCAACAAGATTATTCTCCCATTACTCAACAACTCTTACGTCTCTTAAAAAAATGCATAACAATCAAACAAGTCCAACAAATTCATACCCAAATGTTAATTTACTCTATAGAAAAAGCCAACTATTTGCTCTCAAAAATTATAGACCTCAAAGATTTCAACTATGCTACTCTTCTTTTTTCACATATTCATAGCCCCAATGAGTATGCTTTTAATATAATGATAAGAGGGCTAACTACAACATGGCAAAAATTTGATCTTTCTTTGGAACTTTACTACAAAATGAAGTTTTTAGGCTTGAAAACTGATAATTTCACTTATCCTTTTGTGTTTATGTGTTGTGGGAATCTTTTAGCTGTGGAACTTGGTAGATTAGCTCATTGTGAGGTGGTGAAAAATGGGTTGTTTGTGGATTTTCACGTTGGTCACTCCTTGATTACTATGTATTCAAGAATTGGGAAGATGGGTTTTGCAAGGGAAGTGTTTGATGAAATGTCGCAAAGAGATTTGGTTTCGTGGAATTCAATTATTTCAGGGTATGCTCAAACGGGTTGCTCGAGAGAGGCAGTGGGATTGTTTATGGAGATGAGGAATGAGGGGTTTGAACCTGATGAGAGGACACTTGTGAGTGTTCTTGGGGCATGTGGTGACTTGGGGGATGTGAATTTGGGAAATCGGGTAGAGGAGTATGTTGTGGAGAAGAGAATGGAGCTGAATTCTTTTATGGGTTCTGCTTTGATTAACATGTATGGGAAGTGTGGAGATTTGGTTTCTGCTAGAAGAATCTTTGATGGCATGAAGAAGAAAGATGTGATTACTTGGAATGCCATGATTTCAGGGTAACCACTTATTTTAACTTTTCTATATCCTGGCTATTTGTATTCTTTATTTTTATTTTGTTGGGTTAATTCCTTGAGTATTGGCATTACAGGTCAGGTTTTGTTTAATTGAGATCATCATTTTACTATTTGGTTGACAATGAAAAACGCTTGCTCTATATAGGTGCTATCAATTAGTTGAGAATATGTTTTAGTCATGTTAGTACATTTACTTTAGGTCTTATGCTTTCTATGAGTTTTTATGCCAATACAAAATATAGAGAAATTCTAGTACTTTTGTTTTTATATTTTTTATTTTGTCTAGTGTTGGCCTGAGATGAATTTAAATGGAGAAACATGAGGATTCATATATCAAATCCCAACTTGCTTGAGACTGAGGCATAGTTGTCGTTGCAGTTTGTATTGTTTTACTATTTGGGCAAGGGGTACACCAAATCTGAATCTGGCTTGCGGTACTCCTTTCAACAAATTCTATGTGAAAATCCATGCTATTTCTTGCGGATATCAATTTTATTGGTTGATCGTTATAGTTTTTTCAAATAGATGTGCACTTAGACAGTCAAAAGAATATCTTTGTTTTATAGCATAAAAATAATGAAGCCTACTCTGATTTATGTCTTATTGTTTAGTTTTCTTTCTTTTTTGCTTTTTTTTACTAGTACAACTATTTCATTGTTCCTCCTTGTTACTACTCTCCATGGATCTGATTAATATTTATTACAGGTACGCACAAAATGGGTTGTCCGATGAAACAATCTCTTTGTTCGATGCCATGAAGGAGGCAGGAGTTAACCTAAATAATATCACGCTGGTAAGTGTTCTTTCTGCATGTGCTTCAATTGGAGCCTTGGATGTTGGAAAATGCATTGATGACTATGCGTCAAGAAGAGGTATAAAGCATGACATATATGTAGCTACGGCCTTAATTGATATGTATGCAAAATGCGGCAATTTGGATGATGCATATCAAATTTTTGAAAGCATGCCTAGAAAAAATGAGGTCTCTTGGAATGCAATGATCTCTGCTCTTGCCTTTCACGGAAGAGCACAAGAGGCATTATCCCTGTTTGAGCGCATGTCACTCGAGAGTAGTGATTCCCGCCCTGATGACGTCACATTTGTTGGAGTACTCTCCGCATGTGTACATGCAGGATTGGTTGATGAAGGCAGGCACTTGTTTGATATAATGAGTTCATCATTTGGATTGGTTCCAAAAGTTGAGCATTTCTCTTGCATGGTTGACCTTTTGTCTCGTGCTGGTCGTGTATATGAAGCATGGGAGTTTATTGAGAAGATGCCTCAAAAACCAGATGAGATTTTACTTGGAGCATTGCTTGGTGCCTGTCAAAAGCTCAAAAATATTGATGTTGGTGAACGAGTGATGCAGCTACTTCTAGAGATGGAACCATCAAATTCGGGTAATTATATAATATCATCAAAAATATATGCAAATCTCAGAAGGTGGGATGATTCAGCAAGGATGAGACAACTAATGAGACAGAAAGGTGTTACCAAAATTCCAGGCTGTAGCTGGATTGAGATGGATTCACAGCTCGTTGAATTTCGTGCTGGCAATTCATCCCATCCATTTGCAGAGGAGATTCACCAGGCACTTGACTTGTTGTATGAGGAGATGGCTATTGAAGGTTATGTTCCAAATGTGAATCTTGTATAGAAAGGTGAGGATGAAGATATTTTAATTCTTGTTATGCTTATCAGGTGGAACCTCAACATATTTATAAAGAGAGAAAAATACGAGAAAAGAAAAGAGAAAAGGTAGGCATTGAACTAAGGAAAATCTGGGTCTTAAATGTTCAGTTTAAGATTTTGACAACATGGTTCAAGATAAAAAGCTATACCTCTTTAATCCGTTGCTCTGACTGCCACTTTTCACATGAAAATGAAGTCGGTCTGTATCGCGTTATAATGCAATGTTAGTTGGGTTTCATTCAGTAATTATAAAAGCTAGTCATTTTCTCTACTTTCTTGGATAGCTGCTTGAATAATAATGAACTTTGAATATTTTTCAAACTATAGCTGAAAATTTCTAATTTATGAGAAATTATTGAAAATTTATAATGGCTTGTGCGTTTTAATATAAAGGTTGTTGCAAGAGATTAACTGGCTTGATGAAAGAGAGTTCTTTTCTATTTAAGTTGTAGCAATGCTGCCCAGGTTCTATTTCAAGATTGGGTCACTTGATTTATATCTCTTGAGATGGTGAAAGAGCTTATATCTTCTTCAAGTAGTATAGAATTACTTGCTACTTGAAATTCAACTAATTTAAGATATTTTACAATTCGCCTCCAGTATGTAACTCGCTGCTCAGATTGTTGGATAGGGCACTTGATACCTTTATGATCGTGTGGGCTTGAGCTGAATGCAGGGTCAATTTGTTGGATTTTGGTAATCGGCACACTTCCATGTGAATCCTGACTTGCCAGGTTCATATATGGTCTTATTTATATCTGCTCATTACCTCAAGTATATGTTCCGTTACATGTTACCTAGTTCTCATGACTCTTAACTCTCTGTATTTTTCATTGACCTGTGGATGTAGGTCCTTTTGTGCCTGCTTCAGAACCAGACATAGTAACTTCACATAGCGATTTCACCGAGATCAAGCAAGAAGTAAAACACTTAACCAATATTCCCCAGATTATACTGTGTATGCTTCAGTGTAACCTTACATCAGCTACAATCTGCTTTTGTGCAAGAAACTTTCCTTTCTTGCTCGTCGAGGCATGTCACTAGCAAACTGCGGACCTAATACTGGCGTTCTCTTAAGCTCATGCATAACTGTACAAGACTTTCTCATCTTCTTGCTGGTTATTAAAAGCTACTGCAATCTCAGCCATGCTAAGTGCATATCAAGATTCTTCTCTCAAATCCAACAACCATTGTGGACATCATCCAAGAACATCCAGCAGGTGGATTGTCAATTTTGCTGCTCCTTGACTGGTTGATTTTGCCGATATTTTTGGTTTTAGTTAAAGAGTGAAAAGTTCAGCAAACAGACTAGAGAAATTGAATGTTTGCGTGCTAAGGCTTCACCCCCTCCCCTCTGCCTTGCCCGCTTGCCATCTCTACTGGATGTCGCTCTTCGTCTCCTTTCTTTTTGCGCTAAAAGCTGTATCTCATACTGTGGAAGACCTTTTAGTTATTTCATTTCTATTGTCAAGGGAATTTTTCTCTTATGTAACAAATTGTGAGCAGTTAAGAATTTTCTTGTATATGCCAATGCAAAATAGAAGTGAATCTATTATCTTTTAATCAGCAGTTTGGAAGTGTAAAGTGCAATTTCCCCTATAAAATGCGATGGAAAAATCATTTGTATATTTATTCAGTGGAAGAAAAGGTGATAAAAATCTTGGAGTATCACAACTAGTCAAAAAAAGATGAACAGGTTCAAGAGTGTATAAGTAAGGGTGCAATAATTGACATGTATCCACATGAGCATAATATGTAGGACCCAAACACCACTAAATTCATTTTTCCAGACATGAAAGAAATGATATATGTGGAGATTGTGGTCCGTGAGTTTCAACAAGTCACATTCCAAGGGTCATGCAGATTCTTTTTCAGATTTCAAGAAACAGTTTGGCTACTTTAATCATAGTTTACCTTTCAGTTTCATTTCTTTGCTATTTGTAAATTTTGGTATTATAATTTCTCAAATTCTCTTTTTAACAAAAAACTGCAGCGTTGATTTTGGCTTTTTGCAGGTTTTGTTTGAATCAATCTGCAGAAACATTCAATAGCTTCTTTCCAGCTGCTAAATATAGGTAAGATTTGATGAGGCTTAGAACTCTTTATTACCTCTTGTTTTTTCCTGCTATCTAAATTGATGTTTTGTTTTATCTGGGAAACTAATAAAGAGAGGAGCAAAAATTTTGCGAAGCAGTTTTTTGTCCTACAGTTGGTGAGAGATATGGCTTATGTTGCTGTGATTTCTCTCTTACGAACTCTAGAGCAACTTGGGCAGCTGCAGCCTCATTGGATAAGTGCTGAAACAAGAATAATGGTGGACTCTCTCCTTGTTAGTCTTGAATATTTCCAAAACTTTCTCGAGAACACGAGCAAGAGAAGTCAAGATCATGGACAGATTAAAGAGCTGGAGAGAGATATTAGAACTGTAGTAAATGAAGCAGAGGATGTGATTGAACTAAAGATATATGAAACTAATCAACTGGATCGAACGATGGCAAGCAAGGGATTATGTGAAATCTTACCTCCACTTGTAGAAAAGATTGACCTTGTGAAAAGGGAGGTGATGGGATGTAGTTTCAGTACAGATAAAATCCATGGCTATGGTGATCCAATGAATGAGAATCTGCAGCTGGGTCATTCATCTAGACAAGTTGCAAATCTGAATCTAGAAACTACTGTTGTAGGCCTTGAGGATGACTTGATGAAAATCAAGAGAAGATTAACAGGGCCCCCATCTACTCGAGAAATTGTCCCGATTCTGGGAATGGGGGGGATAGGCAAAACGACACTTGCTAGAAAGGCATACGATGATTCTGAAATCAGGCACCGGTTTGATGTCCATGTTTGGGTGACAGTTTCTCAAGAATACCGAATTAGAGATTTGTTGTTAGGTGTTCTTTCTTGTACTTCAGATGAGATCAAAGAGACTGATGATCAACTGATGGATATGATATACAAAAACTTAAAGCGTAAGCGGTATCTAGTTGTCATGGATGATATTTGGAGTAATGATGTCTGGGATCTTATGACAAGAACTTTTCCAGACGACAACAATGGTAGTCGAATTATTTTGACTAGTAGGCTTAAAGATCTGGCTATTCATGCTGACCCTGACAGCCCTCCTCATGAGATGAGACTCTTGAGTTCATATGAAAGTTGGAAGTTACTTCATGACAAGGTGTTTGGGGTAGAACATGAGATTTGTCCTCCTGAACTAAAGGACATCGGGAAGCAAGTAGCACAAAAATGCCAAGGACTACCTTTAGCTCTTCTAATTGTTGCAGGACATCTCTCTAAAATTGCTAGAACACCAGAAAGTTGGGGAGATGTTGCCAAAAGTGTAAGTAAAGTTGTTGCTCATGAATCAGATATATGTCTAGGAGTGCTTGCTATGAGTTACAATTACTTACCTAATCACCTTAAACCATGTTTCCTTTACATGGGAGTCTTTCCAGAAGATAGCGAGGTTAACATTGTGACATTGATCAACTTATGGGTTTCTGAGGGTTTTCTAGGGAAAGAAAAGCTCAAAAGCATGGAACAAATGGGAAGAGATTGTTGGGAGGATCTTGTTAGTAGGCATCTGATAATGGTTAGAAAGAGGAGATTTAATGGCGAGGCGAGAACATGTGGTGTCCATGATCTGGTTCGCGACTTGATTTAAAGAGAAGCTGAGAAAGAGATGTTCTTGCAGGTTACTAGAACTCACGAAGGCACGAATCCTTCGGCAAAGAAGCTTCATGTTCGTCGCTACAGCTTCCATCCGTACATTTATGAGGCTGATTGCTGGGAGGAGTCCAGTCTCATCCGAACAGTGCACTTACGTGGATTTGGTGGATTTTTTCATTTTGAGCACTTCAAACTGCTAAGAGTGTTGGTAATCCCTTATTATGAGTTTCAAGATTTCCCTCTTGAGATAACAAAATTAGTACATCTCAGATACCTTCAGTTCTGGTGTAGTGATGATATTCACCAGTTAGTGTCAAAGCTATATAATCTGCAGACCTTCATTTTTCGTCACGAAGCTCTTAAACCTCCAACTATACCTGAGACAATTTGGGAAATGAAACATTTAAGGCATCTTCAAGTCGTCAAGAGAGTCTTTTCTCTTGCAATCCCTAAGTCTGGTTTCAAACTAGAAAATTTGGAGGGACTTTCCTGTCTAAATTTGTCCAGCTGTACTTATGAAATGTTTTCTGCATTTCCAAATCTTAAGAGGCTGAAGATTCATGGAAATTGGAGGGAATGCAAGAGAGAGAAGATTTCCCAGCACCTAGATAGTCTTTCCTGTTTAAAAGAACTTGAAATATTGAAGTTCAGGTACCAAGGAGCCTACCGTCGCCAGCTACCAAGGAAGTTTTCTTTACCTACATCTCTGAAGAGGTTGACTTTAACAAATACTCTTTTTCCACCGGAAGACATGAAAAATATTACAATGTTGCCAAACCTCGAAGTGCTTAAAATGAAAGATGTATTTGATAGTGATGAGTGGAGATTAAATGATGAAGACATTTTCAGTCAACTTAAGTTCCTCCTAATCAGTGTGACGTTTCTGAGGCACTGGGAAGCTGGGAGTGTTAACTTCCCAAAACTACAACGCCTAGTTCTGAGAAGCTGCATAGGCCTGGAAGAAATCCCTAAAGACTTTGGAGAAATTTATAGCTTGGAGTCAATAGAATTGTATGACTGTAGTATGTCCGCTGCAAAATCAGTGGAAGAACTTCGAGAAGAGCAAGAGAGCATGGGGAATGATTGCCTTAGTGTCGTCATCAATAATTGTGTGTAAGATTTAAACTGTCTCAAATTATTGCTCGCTAATCAGCTTAAATTTTTTCTCGTCTTTATTTCATGTGCTCCATTTCTTACCTCATGTTATATGATTACAGTGTAAGCAGCGATGATAGTTTAAAATATTAAATGACAAGTCAAGGAAGTCTACAACACACTTAATATATTTTATTGTCTTATGAGTTTCTTATCGTTGTAGGTATTGATGTTTAAGTTCAAGAAAGTGTTGGGATCGAAATAACATGGTGCATGCGGAAACTAACAATACAAAGCTTGGTGGACGATAAATCAGACGACAAAAGAAAAATATACTAAACTAAGCATAAAGTTTATAATGGTTTGGTCAATTGATCTACATATGATAAAAATAATATAAAAGAAGAAAAACTATCGAGAGAAAAATCTCCCCCTAAACAAAACTCTTTAATGACTACATTGTGGATATTTTTGTTCTCTTGTGAGAAGCAGAGATCCTTAATTTATAGATGTGCAATTCTTGTCTTCCAAGAAAAGGATAAGACATATTAAGGAGATTTAATCCTTTTAGGAGTCTTTTTCTTCAAGAAAGAGAGTCCTAATAGATTAGAAATTTAGGGCAAATCCTAACAGAAAGTTGGTCATGCTTGTTAAGAGAAAATGGTGTGCGTGTGATGGCTTCAATTGGAGCTCTGGATTTTGGAAAAGGCATTGATGACCATGCATCAAGCAGGGGTATAAGCATCACATATATGTAGCTACTGCGCCCTTAATTCATATGTATGCAAAATGCGGCAATCTGGATGATGCATATCAAATTTTTGAAAGCATGCCTAGGAAAAAAGAAGTCTTTTGGAAGGAAATGATTGCTCTCTCCGCATGTGTACATGCAGGTGGTTGATGAAGGCAGGCACTTGTCTGATATAATGAGTTCATCATTTGGATTGGTTCCAAAAGTTGAGCATTTCTCGTGCATGGTTGAACTTTTGTCTCGTGCTGATCGCGTATATGAAGCATGGGAGTTTATTGAGAAGCTGCCTCAAAAACCAGATGAGATTTTACTTGGAGCATTGCTTGGTGCCTGTCAAAAGCTGAAAAATATTGATGTTGGTGAACGAGTGATGCAGCTACTTCTAGAGATGGAACCATCAAATTCGCAAAAATATATGCAAATCTCAGAAGGTGGGATGATTCAGCAAGCATGAGAGAATTAATGAGACAGAAAGGTATTACTAAAATTCCTTGTTGTAGCTGGATTTAGATGGATTCTCAACTTGTTGAATTCCGTTCACATCCAATTGCAGATGAGATTTGCCGTGCACTTGACTACTTGTTTGAGGAGATGGCAAGAGAAGGTTATGTTCCAAATGCGAATCTTGTGTAGAAAGTTGAGGATGAAGATATTTTATCTTGCTATTCTTAATTATCAGGTGAGGTTTGCTTGTCACTAATATAGTCTAGCGTCTCTTCTTCTTTAGATCTCTTGTATCACTCCGACGTAGTATTGATTATGTCAATATAGAGGAAATGATAAGGATACTTGGGCTATATCATTAACCGTGTTAACCTTGGTATAGAAGTTATGCATGAACGTAATGCTCACTTCTCTCTAGACCTAGCTGCTGTCGAAGCTCCATTACAAATGGAAAAGATCCCAGTATATAGGAGGTTTTGAAAAGAAATGAACAATAATCATTTTCTTGTTCTATCAAGAGGGTGCTATTGCTCTTTTCTTTCCTTCTTCTTCTTTTTATATATTTATTTATTTGTATGAGCTGATGTTGTTTATAAGGAGGAAAGAAAACGAGAAAAGAAAGGAAAAACTGTAGGCTTTCAACTCAGGAAAATCTGCCTCTTAAAAGTTTAGTTTAAGATTTCGATAACACGTTTAATGAGAAAGAAGCTCGACTTTTTGGACTTATAGCCTGTTTGGCCAAGCTTCTTTTTGGCCAAAAGTGCTTTTGGCCAAAAATTGAGGTGTTGCTATCACCCCCACTTTCCGCATGAAAATGAAGTTGGTCTGTATCGCAATAATGCAGTTGTATTTTGGTTTTCATTCACTAATCAGAAGTTTCTAATTTATGAAAAATTATTAAAATTTTCTAATGGCTTGTACGTCTTAATGTCAAGGTTGTTGCAAGATATTACTTGGCTTAATGAAAGAGAGTTTTACATGTTATCATGTTTCATGACTCTTTAAATAAATTCAGATTTTCCGGGTTCATATATTGACTAATTCAAATACCAGTTTAATCAGCTTCGAAAAAAAAAAAATATCTACAAAGTGAATTTTGGTTCTTTCTTTCTTAAATTTTGATTAAACATGCTAGTATAAAAATTGAAATCATTTATACTCTGTTAGTTTAATTTAATTATTAATGCTTAATTGTTTTATACTAAATTTTCTACTTTGGTGCATCTTTTTTCACTAATTATTGGTTTAGCATTTGAATTCTATTTTTTCTGCAACTAATAACTTCTTAGTAACAACAGAATATTTAAATATCTTAGGGTGAATAAACTTTTGTTAAATTAAATAGAAAGTGGAGAAATTTGTTGTACCTTTTTTAAAAATATTTTCAACTTTGTTAAAATTTTAGAGTGCCAACTTTAAAATGAATTCATTTTGATTGTGTTAAGAACAAAAAGAAAAGAGAGGAATCTCTCAACCACTATGGACAACTACATTTATAGTATACTAGCATTTTTGCTCTATGCTAGTTGAATTTTTAGTTTTTTTTATTCTTAGGTTTAATGTGTATCATATCTGAATAAACTGGTAAGAGTCCTCATTGACATCAAAAGAGAAGAGTCCTCTTTGAAATTCATGTTTGTTTATTTGTATTTACAACTAATTGCATGTTTTGTTTTAAATAGTCTGTTACTTTAAGTTGGTTACTGATAAAAATATGTCTACGATTACAGATACATCGAAAGATCATTTGCAGAAAACATGATGAAATATACCATCACAAGGAACCATCCAGCAAAAAAATTACAAAGATAAAGAACAATAATTAGTAACATTTCCCATGTAGGTTAGGTCCTAGTAGTCATAAGGAACAGAAAAGAGATTTAGTTCACTTACTAATGAAAAAGTTGCTGGTAATCTCCCATTCTAAGCTAACATAAGGGGTGATATTGCTTCTCAGAGGCATCACACGCGCACCATTTCTTGAACTTAACATTCAGTCCCTACAAAGCGAAGTAACTCAATGATGTCCAGTGCAACAAAGGACATCATAATACATTAAATCATGGGTTAGGGACTTCTTTTACTATTTTCTGTAAATTTTAAACTATTATCACTACTTAAATTGTAGATATATCATGAGGCAACGTAAAAGTATAAAAGTAGAAGCACGGCACATAAGATGTTAAAGCTGATTAGCGAGCAATGATCTGAGACGGCATGAGTCTTACCGACAATTATGGATTTGGACACTAAGGATCTCGTTTCCCATGCTCTCTTGATCTTCTTGAATTTCTTTGACAGATTTTACAGCGGAAATGCTACAATCATGCATTTCTAATGACTCCAAAGTACAAATTTCCCCAATGTCTTTGGGGATTTCCTCTAGGTATAAGCATCTTTTCAGAACTAGACGTTGCAGATTTGGGAAGTTGACACTGCCAGCTTCCCAGCGCTCAAGATTTGTCCAATCG
The DNA here is from genome assembly GCF_001879085.1 of Nicotiana attenuata. Lineage (NCBI taxonomy): Eukaryota > Viridiplantae > Streptophyta > Magnoliopsida > Solanales > Solanaceae > Nicotiana > Nicotiana attenuata. The sequence goes on from NW_017674019.1 coordinate 60,054, forward strand.
ATTAGGAGGAAACTAAGTTGATTGAATTGCTCCTCATCATTTAATCTCCAAGCTCCACCATGGAAACCATGTTTCTTGGTTTTAAGCACTTGGAGGTTTGGCAACATCACAATATTTGCCATGTCTTCCCATGGTAAATATGTCCTTTTCAAAGTCAACCTCTTCAGAGATGTAGGCAAAGAATACTTGGTTGGGAATAGGGGTTGGTTTATTCCATAGCAGATGATCTTCAATATTTCAAGCTTATCTAAACAGGAAATGTTACCTAGGTGCTGGGAAATCTTTTCTCTCTCGCATTCTCTCCAATTTCCACCAACTTTCAGCCTCTTGAGATTTGGAATAGCAGAAACCAATTCACTAGTAGAACTGGAAAGCCATAGACAGGAAAGTTCCTCCAGATTTTGTAGCTCGAAACCATACTGTACCTTACTTGATGGAATATGGAAGGAAAAGAAGTTACTCAAGTGAAGATGCCTTAAATTTTTCATCTCCCAGATGGCTGCAGGTATAGTTGGAGATTTATTACCACGGTAGCCAAAAATCAAGGTCTGCAGATTATAAAGCTCCGACACTAACCAGTGAAGATCATCACAACAGTCGAATTGAAGGTATCTAAGATGTACTAAATTTGTTATCTCAAGTGGAAATTTCTGAAATATAAAATCAAGGATTGCCAAAACCCTCAGCAGTTTGAAGCATGCCAAAAGAGGAACTTGTTCAGAAGGGCTTTGTAGGCCATGGAAGAAGTACACAGTTCGGGTGAGACTGGATGGTGACTCCCAGAAATCACCTTGATTGCCTGAATGGAAACTGTAGCGACAAACACGAAGCTTCTTTGCTGAAGAATTTGTGGCTTCTTTAACTCTAACAACCTGTAGGAACTTCTTTTCCTCGGCTACTCTTAAAATCAAGTCGCGAACCAGATCATGGACACCACATGTTCTCACCTCACTATTCCACCTTTTCTTCCTAACCATTATCAGATTCCTGCTAAGAAGATCCTCCAAACAATCTCTTCCAACTTGTTCCAAGCTTTTGAACCTCTCTTCCCTTAGAAAACCCTCAGTTACCCATAAGTTGATCAACATGTCAATGTTAACCTCCTTATCTTCTGGAAATACACCCATGTAAAGGAAACATGGTTTAAGACGATTAGGTAAGTAGTTGTAAATCATAGCAAGCACTCTTAGACATTTATCTGATTCATTAGCAACAACTTTACTTACACTTTTGGCAACATCTCCCCAACTTTCTGGTGTCCTAGCAATTTTAGAGAGATGTCCTGCAACAATTAGAAGAGCTAAAGGTAGTCCTTGGCATTTTTGTGCTACTTGCTTCCCGATGTCCTTTAGTTCAGGAGGACAAATCTCATGTTCTACCCCAAACACCTTGTCGTGAAGTAACTTCCAACTTTCATCTGAATTAAAGAGTCTCATCTCATGAGGAGTGCTATTAGGGCCAGCATGCATAGCCACCTCATTGAGCCTACTAGTCAAAATAATTCGACTCCCATTGTTGTCGTCTGGAAAAGTTCTTGTCATAAGATCCCAAATGTCACCACTCCAAATATCATCCATTACAACAAGATACCTCAGACCCTTTAACTTTTTGTATATCATATCCATCAATTGATCATCAGTCTCTTCTTTGATCTCATTTGAGATACAAGAAAGAACTCCTAATAGCAAATCTCTAATCCAATATTCTTGAGATACTATTTATAACCAAACACGAATATCAAAGCGATTTATGATTTCAGGATCGTCATATGCTATTTTAGCTAGAGTTGTTTTGCCGATCCCCCCCATTCCCAGAATGGGGATAATTTCTCTGGTAGACGGGGGCCTAGTTAATCTTCTCTTGATTTTCATCAAGTCGTCTTCGAGACCCACGACAGCAGTTTCTAGATTCAGTTTTGCAACACGTCTAGATGACGAATGACCAAGCAAGGAATTTCCTAGTTGCAGATTACCATTCGTTGGATCACCATAAACATGGACTCTATTGGAACTACTTTCTATCACCTCCCTCTTTACAGTATCAATCTTGTCTACAAGTGGAGACAAGGCTTGGCATAATGCCTTGCTTGCAATCGTTCGATGCAGTTGACTAATAATTTCATATATACTTAGTTCAATCGCATGTTTTACTTCATTAACTGCATTTCTTATATCTTTCTCCAACACTTGAACCTTTCCACAATGTTGGCTTATCTTGCTAGTGCTCTCAAGAAAGTCTAGAAAATATTCAAGACTATCAAGGAGAGAGTCCACCATTTTTCTTATTTCATCACTTATCCAATGTGGCCTTCGCTGCACTAGTTGTTTCAGAGTTTGTATGAGAGAAATCACAGCAAGATAAGCCATTCTCTCTCACCAACTGCACGACTTAAAACTACTTAATTTTTACTCCTCTTTTATTGGTTTTCTAGACCAATTTAAATAGCAGGAAAAGCAAGAATTAAAGCCTCGAATTCTTACCTATATCTAGCCGGAAAGAAACGGTTGAACAGCTTTGCAGATTGACTCAACAAAGCCAGTAAGAAATCAAAATCAACACTGCAGTTTGCTGTTAAAAAGATAATGTGAGATATAGAGCCCGTTTGGATTAGCTGATTTGAAGTAGCTGGTAAGCATTAGGTGCTGAAAAGCACTTTTAAGTGCTGAAACTGATTTAATAAATAAGCGGTTACGTGTTTGGATACAAGTGCTGAAATTGATAATAAGTTATTTTATAAGAAAGTGCTGATAAGTTCTTTTTCTGTTAAAATGACTTAAATAACCTTAGAGCTGTTTACACTTATAAGGGCGTAATTTCTTCAAAATTTTAGATTCCAGATCGATTCATATACAAAATATTCTATTTGTCATTTTATTTTAAATACAATTGTGATTTGATAAGATAATTTTTATGATAAATATAATTTATTTTATGATAAGCATATAATCATAAGTTATAGTAATAATTAATAAATTGACAAAAGTTTCTCAGTAAAAAAATAAACCTAAATAGGACAAAATAATTGAAGAGAAACAAACACTGTCTTCATCACCACAACACTGAGAACGCAATACACCAAAAATTTGATATGTCCTCGTTTATTACAGTACAATTCAAAAATTATACACAATCACATAAATATAAATATGCAAAGGAACAGAGAATTTGCTTACCTTAAATAGTCAATGAGAATTGTAGATTTGAAGGGAAAGGGGGGGGGNNGTAGGGGGGGGGGGGGGGGGGGATTAGGTTGAAAAAATACGTTGAGGCGTGAGCATTAATGTAGGAGTTTTGGTCTAAAAATGAATAATTTAGGTATAAAATAGTAAAAATCTTGGTCAAACTTAAAGTGCTTATAAGCTAAAAATCCATAAGTTGAGGGTGACCAGCTTATGGCTTTTGGCTTAATTTTGACTTATAAGCGCTTGGTTTATAAGTACTTTTAACTTTACCAAATGCGTAGATAAACGGAAAAGTACTTATAAGCTAGTTTGACCAGCTTATAAGCTAAGCCAAACACCCTTAATAGGATCACATCTCCCAAATAAAGAAGAAAAGAAACTGAAATGTGAACTATGATTCAAGTTCAAGGCAGCCAAACTTGACTTCTTGAAACCTGAAAAAGAAGCCACGTCACATTTATGACGTGTTTGTCAGAGTTATGTCCTTTCATTTTTTAAATAGACACGAGTCAAAAAGTTAACACGCTACCCAAGAAAACCGGAGCAAGTTCCCGCTCCTCTAATTTTTTCCCCAGGGCATAAATTTCTAACTTTAGTTCCAATTTGTCTCTGGATCTGCTGTATTTCATAGATTCGGTTAAAAACATGTCTCTTGTCAATTTTGTTGTACTATTGTGCTGTAAATTTGAGACCTTCTTGTGAAAGAGGCACAAAAACCAGGAGAAAAGGCTCAAAATAGAGCCCGTTTTGATTAACTGATCGTAAATAGCTAATAAGCTTGAAGTGCTGAAAAACAGTTTTAAGTGCTGAAACTAATTTTTTAAATAAGTATTTATGTATTTGGATAGACATGCTAAAACTGATTGTTTAGTAGAAAAATATTGATAAGTTATTCTTTTATTAAAATGACTAAAATATCCTTAAAAACTTTACAAAATATTATAAATTAAAAAGTTCCTTTTATAAAGAAAAAGATGAACAACGAATATGAACTGAAAAGAAAGTTAGAAAATTTATTTTGAAAAAAATATTTGTGAATCAAAAAATATTATTAAGAATAAACTAGTAAAAGCCTTGGTCATATTAAAAGTGCTTATACGCTAAAAAGCCATAAATTGAGGGTGGCCAACTTATGACTTATGACTGTTTTTAACTTACACGCACTTGGCTTTTAAGCACTTTAAGTATTTACCTGTGATGACCCAAAAGGTCATCACTTGCTTTTATCGTAGCCCCGATGAACAGGTTGACCCAGAAGAGTGCCCAGTTCAAATGGCCGGATGAGTGTGAGGCGGGCTTTCAGAAGCTCAAGACAGCTCTGACTACAGCACCGGTGTTGGTTCTGCCCACAGGTTCAAGGCCTTATACAGTTTATTGTGATGTTTCTCGTATTGGACTTGGTGCACTATTGATGCAGGATGGCAAGGTCTTGCCTATGTTTCGCGGCAGTTGAAGATTCATGAGAAGAACTACCTGGTTCATGATTTAGAGTTGGCAGCCATTGTCCACGCATTGAAGATTCGGAGGCATTATCTGTATGGTGTGGCATGTGAGGTTTTCACGGATCACAAGAGTTCAGTATTTGTTCAAGCAAAAGGAGTTGAATTTGAGGCAGAAGAGGTGGTTGGAGTTGTTGAAGGACTATGATATCACCGTCTTATATCATCCGGGAAAGGCCAATTTGGTGGCCGACGCTTTGAGTAGAAAGTCAGCCAGTATGGGCAGTCTTGCTTATATTCCGGTCGGTGAGAGGCCGCTTACCTTGGATGTTCAGTCTTTGGCCAATCAGTTCGTGAGGTTGGATGTTTTTGAGCCCAGCCGTGTGTTAGCTTTCTCAGTCGCTCGTTCTTCATTATTGGAGCGTATCCGAGATCGGCAGTATGATGACCCCCCATTTGTGTGTCCTTAGAGACACGATGCAGCGCGGAGGTGCCAAGCAGGTTACCTTAGGTGATGATGGAGTTTTGAGATTGCAGGGCCGGGTTTGTGTGCCTAATGTGGATGGTCTTCGAGAGTTGATTTTAGAGGAGGCTCATAGCTCCCAATACTCTATTCATCCGGGTGCCGCGAAGATGTATCAGGATTTGCAGCAACATTATTGGTGGCAGAGAATGAAGAAGGATATCGTTGCATACGTGGCTCGGTGTTTGAAATGTCAGCAGGTTAAGTACGAGCATTAGAGGCCCGGTGGTTTATTTTAGAGGATTGAGCTTTCGAGTGGAAGTGGGAGCGGATCACTATGGATTTTGTTGTTGGACTCCCACAGACTCGGAAGAAGTTCGACGCAGTATGGGTCATTGTTGATAGGCTGACCAAGTCAGCACATTTCATTCCTGTGGCAGTCGCCTATTCTTCTGAGAGGCTAGCTGAGATCTATATCCGGGAGATTGTTCGCTTTCATGGTGTTCCCGTGTCTATCATTTCGGACCGAGGTACGCAGTTTACCTCGCACTTCTGGAGAGCAGTTCAGCGAGAATTGGGCACACGGGTTGAGTTGAGCACATCATTTTATCCCCAGACGGATGGGCAGTCCGAGCGGACTATTCAGATTTTGGAGGATATGCTCCGAGCTTGTGTTATTGACTTTGGAGGCTCGTGGGATCAGTTTTTTTCCTTTAGCGGAGTTCACCTACAACAATAGCTACCAGTCGAGTATTCAGATGGCTCCTTATGAGGCCTTATATGGTCAGCAGTGTCGGTCTCCGGTTGGATGGTTTGAGCCGGGGGAGGCTCAGTTGTTGGGTACGGATCTGGTTCAGGATGCTTTGGACAAGGTCAGGATCATTCAGGATAGGCTTCGTTCGGCTCAGTCCAGGCAAAAGAGTTATGCCGACCGCAAGGTTCGAGATTTTGTTTTCATGGTCGGTGAGCGGGTATTGCTTCGAGTGTCGCCTATGAAGGGCGTGATGAGATTTGGGAAGAAGGACAAGCTTAGCCCTAGGTACATTGGTCCGTTTGAGATTCTTGATCGAGTGGGAGAGGTGGCTTATAGGCTTGCATTGCCACCGAGCTTATCAGCCGTGCATCGAGTGTTTTATATGTCCATGCTTCAGAGGTATCACAGCGATCCATCCCACGTGTTAGATTACAGCATTGTCCAGCCGGACAAGGACTTGTCTTATAAGGAGGAGCCGGTAGCTATTCTAGGCCGGCAGGTTCATCAGTTGAGATCGAAGAGTTTTCCTTCTGTTCGTGTTCAGTGGAGAGGTCAGCCTCCTGAGGCCTCAACCTGGGAGTCCGAGTCCGATATGTGAAGCCGTTATCCCCATCTATTCCCCGACTCAGGTACTTCCTTCTTCTGTCCGTTCGAGGATGAACAATTATTTTAGAGGTAGAGAATGTGATGACCCAAAAGGTCATCACTTGCTTTTAAATTGAATTCTGTGTTCCGAGGCCTTAAAAATCCTCTTTTATCTTCACCTGGATTTGCGTGCGCAGTCGGGGCGTGTAGCCGGGAAGCTGTTATGTGAAAAATCTGTGAAATACTGAAATTTTGACTTAAAATGCATTTAAGTTGACTTCGGTCAACATTTTTGGTAAAGGGACCCGGACCCGTGATTTGACGGTCCTGGAGGGTCCGTAGAAAAATATGGGACTTGGGCGTATGCCCGGAATCGAATTCCGAGGTCCCAAGCCCGAGAAATGAATTTTTAAAGGAAATTGTTTTCTGAAATTGTTTAAGGAAATTTGAAATGAAATTTGATTAGAACATGGTGGTATCGTGCCCGTATTTTGGTTCCGACGCCCGGTACAAGTCTTATATATGATTTAAGACATTTCTGTAAAATTTGGTGAAAACGGATGACGTTTGACGTGATTCGGACCTAAATTGCTAAAGTTGATGTTTTATGAAGTTTGAGAAAAATTCTTTGATTTTGAGGTTTAATTCGTTGTTATTGAGGTTATTTTGGCGATTTGATCGCACGGATAAGTTCGTATGATGTTGTTGAGTTAGTACGTGTGTTTGGTTAGGAGCCCCGAGGGCTCGGGAGTGTTTCGGATGTGTTTCGGGAAGTTTTGGACTTAAGAAAAATTGCAGAAACAACTGATCTGGTATACTGATGCTTTCTTCTACGCGTTCGCGGGAGAACCCACGCGAACGCGATGCATTAATTTTTACTGAAGGAAAATCCTTCTGCGCGAACGCGTAGTTCAGGTCGCGAACGCGAGGAAGTGGGGGTTTATCCCTTCGCGAACGCGGTCCTGGCCACGCGAACGCGAAGGCCAAGTAGCCTGGGCAGGGGGTGGGGCAATTACCCTACGCGAACGCGACATCTTGAACGCGAACGCGAGGCTCGAGGAGTTTCTACTCCGCGAACGCGAAGGCTTATCCAGCCTAACCCATCGCGAATGCGAAGGGTGTGTTGCAAACGCGAAGAACATTTTTGCCTAGTGATTTTTAAAAGACCAAAACAGAACACTTACGGGATTTTTATAAAATTTCACAAACCTCTTCTTCTCCAAAGCTCTTAGGCGATTTTTGAAGAATTTCCTCACCATAATCTCTTGGGCAAGTAATCTTTAACTTGTTTCCTTCCATTTTTTTTAGCAACACCCACTAGATTTCTAGGCCTAAAACATGTGATTAAGGATAGAAAATTAGGAATTTGGGTAGAATTAGGGCTTTTTGAATAATTGCGATTTAGACCTCGTTTTGGGGTCGAATTCTGGAACTAATTATATATTTGGGCTCGTGGGTGAATGGGGGATCGGATTTTGGTTCCAACTTCGTGTTTTGACCAAGCGGGCCCAAGGTCGATTTTTGGATTTTTGGAACGAATGATTAAAAAGCTATAATTAAGCATTGGAATTGGATTGTTTAGCATTTATTGATGTTATTAAGTCGATTATGTATAGATACAATTGATTTGGAGCCGAATTCGAAAGGAAAGGCGGTATTTGAGGATTGAGTTGGCCGTCAAAGTTTGAGGTAAGTGTCTGGTCTAACCTTAGCTTGAGGGATTAGGAGTTGTGTCCTATTTGCTAATTGCTTCTTGTTAAGTACGACGTATAGGCATGGTGACGAGTATCTATACGTTGGTGTCGAGCATGACCGTGAGTCTTATATTGTGATTTACATGATTTCGTTGTATTATTCATGCCTTGGTGAAAATTTCTATTTGTTGTGTAAAGTTGTGAAAAGAATTGTGACCTATGAACATTGAGGAGCGTTGGCTCCAGTTGTATAACGAATTGTGGTAGTATAAGTGAAAATTGAACCTCTAGAGCAGTGGCTCGAGTTGTGAAGCGAATTGTGAAGTGAAAGTGAGGAAGAGAAGAGATCATTATGTTGCCACCCTTGTCGGGCTGTTGTTGAGTTGTGGGTCCCTTGCATTGTGTTCTTAATTGATATTACGAATACTTAGGTTGATGATCCTTTGTGTTAGGTAAGGATTATGGTTATAGCTGAGGTAGTTAGATGCTGGAACAAGTCTGGGTATGGCCGAGGTAGTTAGGTGTTGTAACAAGTCTAGTTATAGCTGATGTAGTTAGGTGTTGTAACAAGTTTAGTCATAGCCGAGGTAGTTAGATGTTGGAACAAGTTTGGGTATAGCTGAGTAGGAGTTGAGTTAGGATTGGTTATAGCTGATTCTCCCTTGCCGGGATGTTTGTCTTGATATCGTTGTTCCCTTATCGGGGAGTTATTATATTGCTTTTGTTCCCTTGCCGGTGTGAGCACGTGATTTTTGCCTCACTTTAACTACTCCTATAAAATTCATAAAATTAGGATTTTTCTTTGATTTTTAGAAGTTAATTGTATTTTTGTGTGCATTTTTAGTTGGCATAATTCATAAAGAAAAAAAAAAATACAAAAATAGTACATTTGCATCTAAAATTTGATTTTTATATTTTTAGTTTTACTAGTTAATTAATATTACTAAATAAGAGAAAATAACAAAAATAGCCTTTTTACAATTTTAAATTTTACATTTTTGATTAGGAATTAGTTAATTAGTCTCACCTTAGATTTGATTTGGGTCTTATTTTAGGAGAAGTTATTTTACATAATAAAATCAGAAAATTCAAAAAGAAAAAATAATAATAATAATAAGTAAAGTACAAATAAATAAAAAGGGATTAAAAGAAAATTGGAATGAAGAAAAATGAAAAGGAGGAAATCAGACTTTTGGGCTAAAACAATTTATTCCCCTCAGCCCAATTGAAAATCCGCCCAAACCAAGCCCAAAATCCGCACCCATACCCGGTCCAGCACCCATGCCTTTGAGACCAGCGAAACGACGTAGTATAAGAGGAATACTACGTCGTTTTGAGTCAAGAAATAGCAAATTAATCTGGACCCTTCATCCTTCCCAATCCAACGGCCCTGAGTTGATCTTGGTTTTAAAATAAAATTGTCCGAACATTGTCTCAACCCTAGAGACAGACCCTCCTTCCTCGTACTCGTCGTTCCCCGCCGGCTCTGCCTTACGCCGCCGCCGGAAATCGCCTCACGGCGGCGGCCGGCGTCCAATAACGCTCAAATTCACACCATTAAATCCTCCTTCCCTCCTCATTCCCTATCTTCCATTGGTTTCCTTCGAATCCCACCCCATCTCATCGAATCTTGAATCTAATATTTTCCGGCCATGACTCAAAGTAGCCCAAACACCACCAAACTTACACCATAGGACCATCACCACTTCCTCTATCAAACCCCCAAGGTCCTGACCCTCGAACATGGCCGAAATTGTTCGAATGCCAGTTTGAAGTTTTCCGGCCAAAACCTTAGTTGCACCAAATAACCCCAAATTGATACCACACGGTCCATGGGCTTCCTTCATGAAGAATTGCTGGGTAATAACACTCAAATCCCACTGGAATGGTCCAAACTTCGAGCCTGATAATGGCCGGTGAGTTCTTTAGGTTTCCTTTTAATTAATCATTTGTGTTACTCAGTCTAGGTCTAGTTCTATTTGTCATTTTGTATTCTGTGCTTAGTCAGTTTGCTCTAGGTCATAATAATCAATTATTGAAGCTGGTTCATCATTGCCGATCTCAGTTTAAATTTAGGTTCAGTTTAATTATTGTGTTGTGATTATTAGCCTTCAGTTCAGTAGATATCCTTTCGCCTTCGATTTGGTATAAGTGATGACTGAGTCCCGTTTTAATATCGGCATCTTGATTTGCCAATTACTAGTTAATAGTTTTAGTTAACATAATTATTTAGTTAGTTAAATTCAGTTAGTGGCAATTAGTTTAGGTGTTTGGGATTGGGTAGAATGTTGTAGTTATAACTAGAATCTTCTAGGACTTTCCACAGGAGGGCCTTAGTGTAAGGGTCAATAAGTTTAGTGTTCTGACTTGTGACACAAGTTACCAAATAGAGGACTGAATTGAAAACTAAAAGAGGGACTGAAGGGAAAACACAAAAGGAGAAGGCTGCCCTCATTGTGCCTATAAAAATGGCACTCTCATGCCTTGATAAAAGAGGAGGAACCCCTGAAAAAATTGTTAAGTTTTGGATAGCCCTCTCGACCCCCCCTCCTCAAAACCCTCTGATCATCCTCAGATTTCAGAAAACAACAGAAAAGTAAAAATTACTGTTCCATTAATCTCCCCTAATCTCATTCTCAAATTTCAGTCATTAACCCCATTTCCTAGCTTGTTAGAGATAAGAAGTAACCTGAACTCATCTGTGTATGCTCACTTTGGATATTCACAAGCTTTTCGAGTCATGTGTGCATGAGATTTACTTAGTCCAAGTTGATTTGTTGGTTGTTCACTGGGGATGGCAGTCCTGGGTTCATTTTTAGCTGTTTGGTGCTGTTTGGGTTAATCTGTGAACTCTATTGGCTCTCTATTTCATTTTGAGTTGTTGGGTCTGTGCTGGACTGTTGTTGAGATTTTAAACTGGTTTCCTGAGCTGTTGCTGAAGTTGTTCCTGCTGCTAATCTTTCCCTCTTCTTATTTGCAATTACCAGGTACATTTTATTGCCTCAAGTGGTCTGGAGATTTGAATCAATATGTACGAACGACTTGTTTGAATTAAATGATGAAGAAATGCTTGGTTTTCACATGAATTTTTTCTATAGATGTCATTAGCTTTAATACTTAGTTGTGATACTCGTTTGAACAAGTACTTATCTGTATTAATCAGGACTATATGGACTATACTGGACTGCTGGATTTTCATACAATTATATGGCTGTCCTGTTGAATAATGTTAGATTTAATTAGTTTTGGTTTATTATCATACTCGAAATCTAAGCTTAGAGTATAATAGTGCCTTGATAGTGTAGTTTAGTTTTACTAAAGGTATCAGAATATATTATCATGATTTGAATTAACATGTTCGTCATATTATTTGTTGAAATCAGAAACGAACACCAGTAATTACTTCTAGTTTCCTAGACCGTGGCTGATTTTATTTTTGGAAAAGTATTAGCTAAATTTAGAGGATTTTCGAAACTCTGGAGTTATTAATATACAAACAAATTAAAATATGTACCAGTCAAATCTGTTCAAGTCCAGTTGTGATCAAAATCAATGCTGCAAAGCTCACATGAAATCGTGTGTTAAGTTTGGGGCTTGTTCTGGAGCCCAGCAAATAGTTTTGTCACTTGAAAATTAGGCCCAGCTCAGGCTCATCTGGGCCTAAAGTTTGAGTATGGTATGTCCAGCGGTAATACTAGATTGCCTCATATCTGGGCCAGTCATCAGGCCCAATCTGTTAAGGACTTTGAACGTTTTGTATGTTATTAAATTATTGGTTAAATTCCATAGTGTAGTTTGGGGCCTTCCAAGCTAAGTAGCACACTTGAATTAAGGGGTTCCCCTCTTGTTTAAGTGTGGATTTGAGTTTGAGACCCGAATTTCTTAAAGGTTAATTAGTTAATTAATTTGATCCTTAGAGACACTTTTTTTTTAATAGAAAATCGTAGTTCCTTTAGGTTGGCCTTTAAAATAAAAACGAGGTGCGCCGCGCCAAATGAAATTCAATAAATTGCGTGGCCCTCTTTAAATGTGTATACCTAAAATACTTAGAACTCGAGGCGTGCCATTTAGCAAAATTCCATGGCCCTCGCAAAGTTAACAACGCTAGCCACTTTAGGCACGCTTTCTAATAATTTTACTTTCCTAAACTCGGGTGCGCATTTCATGCAACCCAAATCCAATCCCAAAACGTTGAATAAGAGGTGTTTAGGATCCGGGTGCATTTCATGTGACGTGATCCCAAAACACGCTCTTAAACGGCGTTCACTTTCGTAAAAACAAAAATAAACTAAAAGCGGTAAATAATCTTAAAATTGCACTATAGGTTTAAATATGTATAAAAACCAGATTTTAGCCATTTATGATAATTTAAGCGACCGTGCTAGAACCACGGGATCTGGGGGTGCCTAACACCTTCCCTCGGGTCAACAGAATTCCTTACACAGAATCTCTGGTTCGCAGACTCCAATTGGGAAGTCGAATTTTTTCTCGATTTGGGATTTAAATTAAACCGGTGACTTGGGACACCAAAAGCCAATCCTATCCCAAGTGGCGACTCTAAAAATAAATAAACAATCCCATTTCGAATAATGTCACTTTAAATGGAAAAACTCCCTTATACATTATCCTTCGGGGTAGGTGTATAAAAAGGAGGTGTGACAGCCGGGATTCCTTGTGATTATGTGTTGGCTTGTAAATGGGAGCGGGTGGTACGCCAACCACGAGATATAATGAAATGGGATCGGGTGGTACGCCTACCACGAGATATAATGAAATGGGATCGGGTGGTACGCCTACCACGAGATATAATGAAATGGGATCGGGTGGACGCCTACCACGAGATATGAGAAACGGGATCAGGTGGTACGCCTACCACGAGATGTGGACCGAGAGTGAAATCTGCCTTTGTTTTTCCTTATTCTTGTTAGAAGTTAAATTTTGGTTTCTTGATAATTCTCTTGAGATTCTGTTTTATCTGTTATTTCCCTGAAGCATGTTTCCCCTTCCCAGCTTTAATTGTTTGTTCTAGTTTATTTTTCCGCTGTATATACATATATATATATAACTGCACAGGTTTATCTGGAGTCTGGTCCTAGCCTCGTCACTACCTCGCCGGGGTTAGGCCAGGCACTTACCAGCACATGGGGTCGGTTGTGCTGATACTACACTCTGCACTCTTTTGTGCAGACCCCAGTGTTGTAGACTTTGGACCGCAGTGGGATTGCTGATTCTTGCTCATCAGGCGACCCGAGGTAGTCCTACAGGCGTCCGTAGGCCTTGGCGTCTCCTTCCATCTACTATCCCTGTTTCTTTCATGTATTTCCAGAGACAGTATTGTATTTATTTCCTTCATACCTTTATTTGTAGTATTCTTAGACCGTCTGTGACACTGTGACACCAGTTCTGGGTAGTCGAGACTCAAACAGTTGTATTAGATATTCATGTTCAGATAGCTTATTGTTTCTTTCTTCCGCTTATGTTAAATTCCGCTGCTTAAATGTTATTATTTCGAAATTGTTAATGAATATAAAATGGGTCAAAAGGTAAATTGTGCAATTAATTGGCTTGCCTAGCTCGTATTAGTAGGCGCCATCACGACCCCCGAAGGTGGGAATCCGGGTCTTGACATTACCAAACGCGTAGATAAGTCAAAAAGTGATTATAGGTCAGTTTGACCAGCTTATAAGCTTAGCCAAATACCCTCTTAGTCTATTATCTTTGAGTTTAGGTTGAAACTCATCACGCTCTTTTACTTAGAGCATCAAGGGGTCGTTTGGTTAGGTGTATACGAATAGTAATGAATAAGGTGTATTAGTAATGCTTTAGTTAGTAATGCAAGCATTAGTTATGGAGAGATTATTTCATACTCACTGTTTGGTATGGTGTATTAAAAGTTAAAATACATTGCATAATTTTTAAAAAAATTAGTTGTTTACAAAAATGCCCTCAATATTCTTTAGCTTTATGGGACTTTAAGGATAATATTGTCTTTGACTATGTTAATGCAATGCATTAATAGCCTTGGTATTGCTAATACCATGGTTTGATATGTATTAGTTATACATATGATAATACCAAATAGATTGTATAACTAATACTTGCATTAATAATACATAGGTTGAAAAAGTGTACCAAACAAGGGATACCAAAAGCTAATGCATGCATTATTTTCTCTTATGCATTCTACCAAACAATACCTAATAGTTCACAAAGTTTACTAAAGTAGTGCACTTTTAATACTTGTTTGGATGGTTGTTATCCTTTGTATTGTATTATTATTTTAAATATAATATTTATTTTGATTGTTACTTAAATTTTATTGTATCGTATTATCAGGGGCGGAGCTAGAATGCCATAAGCGGGTTCGGCCGAAACCAATAGCTTTGGTTCAAACCCTGTATTTATCTTAAAAAATTCATTGAATATGTGTAAATTATTTATTTAGAACCCAGTAACTCAAAACGATTAGAATCGCGATCCCATAAATTTAAAATCTTAGCTTCGCCTCTGCGTATTATTAAATTAATCATTACGTAGCAACAAGAGAAAAATCTATTTTATATTACGACCGACTTAATGAGATTAGATCGTTATATTATTTGTGTTTCTTACTATATCCTTATTTATTATTTCAAAATACTATTTTTTCCTTTATCCTATTCTTCTCTTTAACTCAGTCCTTCACTCTACTCCACCTGACATTTCAAGTTCTTTTTAGCATGAAAAGGTACTTATATTAAACATAGGTAGTGTTAATGCCAGTTAACATTGTTATTAGTACATATGCCATCATAAGCTAATATTATGCCTTGTAAGGCACTATCATTTCCTAAAGCAGCCATACGACCACATTGGTCTCTAGAACAGTTTCTAGCATATACATATCCATCCCGATCTTTGTCATATACATCTACAACAAATTCAGGTGGCAAAACAAAAGTACATAATTTATTGTAATTACGTTGCATTAGTGCTGCTTTTGCCAAAAGATGCGCCACCATATTCCCTTCGCGGAAGCTATGCTTCAATGTGATTGTCCCTTGCCTGGATGCCTCTTCCATTAACCACCTGCATTCATAAATTAAGTTATTGTAAGTTGGGTAATCTTCGTGAATGAAACGTATGACCTCTGTGGCATCAATTTCTACTTCAACTGGGAATGTGTGTTCCCTAATAATTAGTTGAAGTGCATGCCGAAAAGTTTGGAGTTCTATTTGTATTGGTGATATTGCTTGGATTTTCTTGTGGAATCCTGTCTGTCATTGCCCTTTGTAGTCACGAACTACTCCACTGATACCCCCTTCCAGGTAGTTGCTTTTGAATGCACCATCGATGTTTACCTTAAATCAACCTTTTGGTGGCGGCTGCCATTTTACATCAATCTTTATGATTTTATTGTAAGTATTGATCGTGCATGTGAGAAAAGTGTATTCCAGAGTTTGATTAATAACCTTTTTAACATTAATGTGAGAGTTGGTATTGTTGTGGTTGTTATGGTTTCTGTTGTTCCAAATGGCCCAAAGAGCAAATGCCAGTGTATCTTTCCAAGTTATATAATTATATGTTTTGTTCGGGGTTGTATCCCGTAATAACTCCAACCAATTATTAGTCTGCCCCTGATTGGTAATTGACACTCCTAAGGATTGCCAGAAATCCTGAGCTATCTTGCATTCCCAGAAGATTTGGTATATAGATTCAGTGTTATCCTTACATATTGGGCAGGTCGGATTCATATTGATACCAATTTTAGCTAGGTAGCCTCTTGTTGGAAGTCTTTTATGGTAGAGTTTCCAAATGAGAAACTTGATCTTGTTAGGACAATTGAGTTCCCAGATCCACTTAAAGGTAAGGGTGTGGGGTGTTTACTCATCAATTAGGTTATAGGAAGAAGCAGTTGAGAATATACCACTAGGGTTAAGACTCCAAATGAGATTGTTTGGGTGATTGACTTGGCATTTAGGATTTAAAGCATTAATACTGTTTGTGACTATTTGAGGGAGCTCGAAAGATATTTTTTCTAAGTCCCAACCCTTATTATCCCAAATATCTTTAGTTGTTAACTTATCCTCATTTTGATTTAACTGCCCTAAAATACTATTACGCAGGCTTTGAATGTTTGGGATCCTGTTTGTGTCCCAAATATTCATATGAAAATGTTTATCAATTGGCCACCTAATGCCCTTATTACAAATTGTCCAACCCTTGAGGAGGCTTTTCCAAGTGTTTGAGGAGCCATTTATTCTCTTACTCTTCCCATAAATGCTAATAAGAGTTTTAGCCCATAGGGAGGTTGTATTAGTAAGGATCCTCCATGCCAAGCTTGTTAAGAGGGCCAAGTTTTTAGATTTTGCTTTTTTAATACCCAAACCACCATTAGTCTTTGTGTTGGTGACCGTACTCCATCCAATAAGGTGTATCTTCTTCTTTTTCGTCGTAGTCCCCCAAAGGAAATCTCTTTGAATTTTGTCTATTTCTTGAAGTGTTTTGGTGGGCAACATACTTATTTGCATTAGGTGGTTTGGTAGCGTATTTAAAGTAGAAGTTATTAGTGTGCACCTTCCCGCCATGCTTAGCCACCTCACATTCCAATTATTTAGTCTAGCACGCATTTTGTCAAGTAATAGTTAATAATCCTTGTGCCTAGGGTAGTTATTCAGCATTGAAAACCCTAAATATGTACCAAAGGTCTTGCTAATAGTAATTCCAAAAGTTTGAGTAGCCATGTCTTTCATGTGTTTATTACAACTCTTAGACATGATCAATTTTGATTTTTCTTTGTTGATATTTAATCCGGACACATAACTAAAGTCCTCCATACATCCGCAAATTGTATTAATTGTTTTCCTATTAGCTTCACCCATAAGGGTTAGGTCATCAGCGAAAAACAAATGAGATAAGGGGGGAGACCTAGGATTAAGCTTTATAGGTACCCAATTCCTTGTATCTACTTGGTGGTTAATATTTTTAGAAAGCATATCCATACAAAGTATGAATAGATAGGGTGACATGGGATCCCCTTGTCTAATACCTCGTGTGGGAGTGAACTCCTTAGTTTTGTTGCCATTGACCAAGATGAAAATAGTACTTGTGGTAATACAACTAAGAATAAGGTCACTGATTTTCCTAGGAAATTTAAAATATTTAAGAGTCCGATAACTGTAAGACCATTCCAATTTAACGAAAGCTTTTCCAAATCAAGTTTTAGTAAGAAATTCTCCTTTCCTTTGGCTATATTAAATTTTGTTAAAACTTCTTGAATAATGATAGCATTATCACTTGCTCTCCTACCCTTTAGGAAGCTAGCTTGTTGAATGTTGATTAATTGGTTGAGAAAGGGCTTGATTCTGTTGGCAATTACTTTAGTGATCACCTTATAAATCATGTTACAAAGACTAATCGGCCTAAAATTTAAGTTATTAGCATTATTAATTTTAGGAATTAGGCAGAGATAGGTCTTGTTGACCTCATGGGGCATTACTGATGTGTTAAATATTTTTTGGCATAGATTGATTACCTTGCTTCCTAATATGTGCCAAAATCTTTGGAAAAAGAAGGGGTGTAACCCATCGGGGCCTGGTGCCTTATAGGGTTAAAGGCTTATTTCTTGGTTTGTTAAAGGCTTGTCTAGGTTAGAGAGGTCAATGTGTGAGAAGTTGGCATCATCATTTTTAATGGATTGCCAGTCAGACCTATCATGGGATGTTGTAAAAATATTAGAGAAGTACTGTGTAACATGGCTAATAAGGGAGGATTGGTCCTCAATCCAATTCCCTGAGTCGTCTTTGAAAAACACAATATTGTTTCTTCTCCTCCTATTGGTGGCTTTTATGTGAAAAAACTTAGTATTAGCATCCCCTTCATTTAACCAATTTACTCTAGAGCGAATCTTCCAGTAGTCTTCTTAAAGTCTTAGAATTGTATTATACTCCTCAATCAGATTAGTTTCTAAGTCCTTAAGGAAGTAGCTTGTTGGATAATTTGGAGATTTTTGAATTCCATCAATTCTTTTTAGGGTTTTTCTCTTCCTAGCAAAAATATTACCATAGGTTATTTTTCGCCAGTCTAACACATTTTTTTGAAAAGACTCACTTCCTCCCATTAGGTCCTTATTTTCCCAGCTAGTAGAAACAATCCTTCTGAAATCCGGATGTGAACACCAATATGTTTCTATTCTAAAAGGTCTGTCCTTACTGGAATTGATTCTATTGTTGAGGTTAACAAGGACAAGGTTATGGTCTGAATGTATCTTTGGTAGATGAGTTATGGTTACATTAACAAAGGCTTGTAACCACTCATCATTCGAGTAAACCTTGTCCAATCTTTCCATTATTAGACCCTTTCTTCTCCTATGATGGTTTGACCAGGTGTATTTAAACCCTTTAAAACTTAAGTCTACTAGATTACAATAGTTTAGGCAATCTGTTAAAGAATTTGCTCACTTCTGGTTGATACTTCTACCCCCATACTTATCACTAGAATTTATTACTTCGTTAAAATCACCTCCCACTAACCAAGGACTTTTGTAGTGATCATAGATATTTCTAAGGTTATCCCATAAAATACATCTATTATGAATATCATTACTAGCATAAATGGCAGTAAATAACCAAGATAAGTTTTTAGGCTTTATGTGACGACCCAAAGGGTCATCACCTGTATTCCTACTCCCTCTGTATCTCTGAGGCCATGAAACCTCACTTGGGGGTTGCCTCGAATTTGTGTGCGCAGTTCGGGCGCGTGGCCGGAACGTTTAAATATGAATTTGTGAGAAAAATAATAAAACCTTGATGTTTTAATTGATTAAGTTTGACTTTGGTCAACGTTTTGGACAAACGGACCCGGGCTCGTGGTTCGACAGTCCCGGAGGGTCCGTAGGAAACTTTGGGACTTGGGTGTGTGCCCGGAATCAAATTCCGAGTTTCCAAGTCCGAGAAATGAATTATTGTGTGAAATTGTTTTCTGAAAATAATTAAAGAATTTGAAAGTGTTATTTGTTTAGAAGACTGTGCTGTTGGGCTTGTATTTTGGTTCCGACGCCCGACACAAGTCTTAAATATGAGTTAAGAAATTGCTGTGAAGTTTGGTTAGATTTGGATGTCATTTGACGTGTTTTGAGCTAGCAACAGTAAAAAAATTTGATGTTTCATGGAAATTGGAAGGAAATCATGGGTCTTGAGGCCTAATTCGATGTTGTTTTGGCGATTTGATCGCACGGATGAATCCGTAGGATGATTTTGGAGTTGTGTGTATGTTTGGTTTGGAGCCCCGAGGGCTCGGGTGAGTTTTGAGTGGGTCCCGGGAGGGTTTTAGACTTAATAGCATCAGAAATTGCAGGTCCAGGTGTTGCAGGCCCCCAGCGCGGCCGCGATCATTTCTGCGCGGTCCGCGCTGGAAGCCGCGCGGCCACGGTGCATTTTTGCGCGGTCCGCGCCAGTCCTTCAGCAAAGTATATAAATCTGAGATTTTCAGTCATTTTGCACTATTTCAAAACCCAAAACATAAGAGGCGATTTTCCAAACGATTCTTCTCCTTCAAAACGATTGGTAAGTGATTTCTAACTTATTTTCCTTGCTTCTTAACATCTTTAAACATAATTTCAACTTCAAAACAAAGATTTTAATGGGGGAATTTGGGAATTTAGGGTAGAACTAGGGTTTCAAAATTTGGGGGTTTTGGACCTCAATTTGAGGTCCGATTCCAAAATAACTTATATATCTGAGTTCATGGGGGAATGGGTAGTCGGGTTTTGGTTCGAACCTCGGGTTTTGACCACGTGGGCCCGGGGGCATTTTGGGGATTTTTGAACAAACTTTGGGAAATTCACTTTTCATGCATTCAAATTTATTAATACACTCAAGTAATTTGTGACTAGATTCGAGCGTTTTGGTGGTGAATTCGAAGGGTAAAGCTATACTAGAGGATTGAGTTGAGTTTGGAGCATTCGAGGTAAGTGTTTGTTCTAACTTTGGCTTGAGGGAATAGGATTAGGATGTTATTTGCTACTTGCTAAATGTGGAGTACGGTGTATAGGCATGGTGACGGTTATCTATGCACCGGAGTCTAGCATGACCGTGAGTCTTAACTGTTTTTAATTCGAATGACGTGATACAATTACCTGGTTAAATTGATAAATTTCATATAATGTGAACGGTTGAGGAAGAATTGTGATTGGTATATTTTGGAGCGTTGGCTCGAACAAGAATGTGATAGTCGAGAAAGAAGTGATTTACAAGAGGATGTGTTGTGATTATTCCCTTGCCGGGACGTGTAGACTATTATTATGTACTCTCCCTTACCGGGATATTTGGGCTGTTAGCTGTACCTTTGCCGGGTTAAAGTGTTATGTTTGTCGAATTCCCCTAATGGGGCCTTCTTTACAAAGTCAGATATTTTGAACTATAATATGGAATCGTGTGGCACGCCGACCACTTATGTATTATGAAATGGGATCGTGTGGGACGCCGACCACTTATATATTATGAAATGGGATCGTGTGGCACGCCGACCACTTATATATATTATGAAATGGGATCGTGTGGCATGCCGTCCACTTATATATATTATGAACTGGGATCGTGTGGCACGCCGACCACCTAGAAATATATATTATGAAATGGGATCGTGTGGCACGCCGACCACTTATATAGCTTGTGAGATCGGATGTGGTTTCGTGTTTACTTCTGATAAATTGTGTTCATCTGTATTTCCCCTAAGCATGTCCCCTCCCTGTCTTAGCTGGTATTTTCTGTTGTTATTTCATTGTACTTGTTTATACATATATACCTGCACAGGTTATTTTTTTGGTAGGTCCTGTCTAGCCTCGTCACTACTTCGCCGGGGTTAGGCCAGGCACTTACCAGCACATGGGGTCGGTTGTGCTGATGCTACACTCTGTGCATTTTTGCACAGGTCCAGGTATTGAGTAGCAGCAGCAACATTAGCACGGGGGCGAACCTTCAGTCCAGAGAGACCCGAGGTAGCTTGCAGTCGTCCGCAGGCCCGGCGTCTCTCGTCTATCCTTACATTTGGCTGTCATCTCATTGTACCCGAGATAAACAGATTACGTTTCTTTCATACTTTGTATGTAATACTCCTTAGATGTTCGTGAGTATGTGACTCCAGTCCCGGGGTAAAGATATATGTGTTGGAACTTCTGTATCATTGACCATCTATCTACATTTAAGTCTTCCGCTTATGATTTTAATTCCGTCGTCTTTATTTAATGCTGTTATTATTAAAAAGGAATAGGTGTTTAATGAAACTGCTAATTAAGTTGGCTTGCCTAGCTCTCATTAGTAGGTGCCATCACGACTCCCGAGGGTGGGAAATCCGGGTCGTGACACTTTACCTCGATCATAACATGAATGGCTTGCCCATTTCTAGTGAAGTTGTTGACTGTCACCACTTTATTATTCCACAAAACTACGAACCCTCCACTTTGGCCAACTGATGGAACCTCTATCATCTCAGTAAAGCTAAAATCCTCTAGGATAGATATGTGACTCTCCATTTTTGTTTCTAAGAGTGCAACCAAGCAAGGTCTGTGAGTGTCCATAAGTTCCCTAAAGTGCCTACCAAAATTGTTTGCCAGTACCTTTATTTTTCTAACCCTTTAGTTATTTTCCATCTATGTTTTTTCGTGCTAGATATTTTTTTAACGAACTTTGGTGGACCATTTTATTTTTGATTAATTTTGTTAGGAGTTGCAAATATTCAATAGTTTAAAATTTTTACTTTATATTAAGTGCTAAAGATAAGTTTTCATGGAAAATATTTTTTTTTTTGAAAATTGATAAATAAAATAGCACTTGTGGTATCTTTCAAAGATTGATGTTAAATTGCTAAATGCTTTTAACATGTAAAATATTGTTTATTTAATTTTTGTTCAAAGCATAATTGTTGACAAATTAGGAAAATGAAGTCTAATTTTTTATGATAATTGTTGATAAATATAATATTTATAACAAATAAGGATATTGTCACGACCCAAAATTCACTAGTCGTGATGGAACCTAACCCAACCCGTTAGGTCACCCAATTAACAGTTGACACAATTCTAATAAATTAAAGGTGATCAACATATGATATGTCTGGATTCCATACAATAACCCAAGGTCTGGTAGTACAAGACGTGAGCTACTAAGACTGGATTATTGCAAGAAACATATATGAAATAAATACAACTTCTGTTTGAAATGTACATAAACAGGATTCAACTCTAGAACTATCCAGGGGCAAGTGGTAACCACATCCGGAAGGCATGAACATCTTTAGAGTCAGCCCCTGTCATCCACCGCAGATCCGCTCCAAAATCTGCACGCAAGGTGAAGAAGTGTACAACCGACCCATGTACTCAGTAAGTATCTTGACTAACCTTGGTAAAGTAGTGACGAGATTTTTTATTTAAAAGATACTCACTGATATAACCTATGCAGTAGACTAACAATAGAACACTACTAGAACATAACAGAACAGGGTACAAGGAAACAATAGTGAAGCAGTAAATGATTACTAGTAGAAATCATGATTAATATTCCCCAAAATCACGACCAATCCTTTCCTTAGAGCAATAACCAACAAATCATGGTAGTAAATCCATACTTTCATAGTGTGAGAAATATACTCAATACATCAAATCAAATGGCATGGCAACACCCTTTGTGCATTTATCTCATCCTCACCAAATATGCGCATAACAGTACTAACTAGGTGGCAGAAATGCTGATAACAGTAATGACAAAATAAGAAATATACAAGTAGCAATAATGAACAAGGAAATACATATGGACAATGGTAATAGACTAAGTTGAAGGCATGGGAGTAATGACAGCAATCAAGAAAGAGGAACATAAACTTCACCTAACTATCATGGTGAAAGGCCTAGATGTAGATAGAACAAATAAGAGGAGGAAGCACGATCTTTATGAGCTAACAAATAGAAGGCATGAATGACTAACGTGGTAGAAGACTTATAATAAAGTGCAATAAAGTAGAAACGACATGGATGTATATCAGCAAGAAAGGAGGCGTGATATTTGCAAGTTAAACAAGTAGAAGGCATGGGAAACACAACAATAATTGAGATAAAGAACAAAGACAGAACAACAACCCCAAGTCACATAGGAAACATATGTACAATAGTAGCAGCTCAAGGTAAAGGCATGAACATATACACAAAGAAAAGATATCACAACATAATGCATGTCCCTCGTCCTCGCCTACACGGAAACACCCTTCATGCCATGAACTCGTGATAATATAAATAAAATGGCACAACATCATCCTTCGTGCTTTTACTCTCATCCTCACATGATAGTATAAATGAGATGGCACGGCATCACCCTTCGTGCTTTTACTTTCATCCTCACATAATAATGTAAATAAAATTGCACGGCATCACCCTTCGTGCTTTACACTCTTCCTCACATGATAATGTATATACAATGGCACGACATCACCCTTCGTGCTTTACACTCTTCCTCACCAAGCTTATATATACCAATGACAAGTAAGGGTGGAAGCATGAATAACATTGAGGAGAGTGATTAAACGAATATTCCATATGAACCTCAATCACAACTTTCAAGCCAACAATAGTTTAATAATCCCTCAAGAACCTTATTGTTCAAGTATTTCAATAAGTCTAAAAAATGATCTTCAACACAAGTATAGAATCTAATATCTCAAGAATAACGGTCGTAGCGATGTTTTAGTGATTAGGCATAATGATGACCGAATTAGACACATCAATTATTTCTAAAAAATCGGTCAAATTTTAATCAAGTTATAATAGGTTAAATCTCTATTTCTAACATTTAATTTCATATTCTTGGTAATCTAGAAGTCAAGTAAAACATGAAGCAAGAAGGTCACGTAATTCTACAAGGTACAATTTATCGTATAATTTACCCTCGAGCATGATTAACCGTGGCACATGCATATACGCTCGCCGCCTCATGTATGTATCACCCCCGCATGTAGCAAACAATGACAATTAGTAGGGAAAATTCCCTCAATAAAGTTAGGCAAGACAATTACCTCAAACAAGCCAAATTGATACACTATCCCGCTCAAATCATCCTCGGAACGGGTCTAAAATAGCCAACAGAAACTCAAATACATCAAATAATACCTAAGGAAATGATTCCAAATGATAAAGGTCGAATAGCCAACCAAAAAGTCAAACCCAGGCCCGCACCTTAGAACCAGACGAAATTCATAAAAATTCGGACACCCCTTTCGATACGAGTCCAACCATATTAGTTTCACTCAAATCCGACTCCGAATCGATATTCAAATCTCGAAAATTCATTTTATGAATTTATAGACAAAACCTCAAATTTCCCTTTCAAAATTGATAATCAAACGCCGAAAACGAAGATTAATTCATGAAATATAATCACAACTGAGTTAAGAATGCTTACCCAAATTCGTGTGGTGAAATATTCCTATACAAAGTTGCTCAAAATCGAGTTCCAAACCCCAAAAATGTGAATAAACGACCAACCCCTCAAAATATATGTTCTGCCCAGGCTTGATCGCATCTGCGGACAAAATTGCGCTTCTGCGCCGTCGCTTTTTCGACCAAAATCTCGCTCCTGTAGAAGAATCACTGGAACTCGCCCCTCTCACATGCGGAACAAATCACGCTTCTGCATACGCAGGTGCGACCACAACTCCCACTTCTGCGCCACAGTTCGCTTTTGCGACATATCCCCCGCATCTGCGATGTTGCGGGTGCAGAACTAATCTCGCTTCTGCGAAGGTAGCCCAACTCAAACTTCGTTGCAGGTGCGACCACATTACCACTTCTGCGACCACCGCACCTGCGCAAAATCAACCGCAGGTGCGCAACACCAGAACCAGCACCGCTTCAGTAATGCAATGTGAGACAAAATGATCCGAACCTCGTCCGAAACTTACCCGATCCCCTCAGGACCCCCTTCAGACATACCAACAAGTCTCAAAGTATAACACGGACCTACTCGAGGATTTAAATCACATATAACAACATCTAAACGACCAATCACACCAGAATTCAAACTTAGTGAACTTTTGATCTTTCGATATCCAAAACTTGTGCCGAACCATATCAATTCAACTCGGAATAAACTCAAATTTTGTGTACAAGTCCCAAATGACATAAAGAAGCTACTAAAATTTCCGGAACCAAAATTCGAACCCGATATCTTCAAAGTCAACTCTCGGTCAAACTTGTGAACATTTCAAACCTTCAAATTTCCAACTTTCGCCAATTTATGCTGAAACATTCTAGAATTATCCAAATGCAAATCCAGGCATACGCCCAAGTCCAAAATCACCATTCAGACCTAATGGAACCTTCAAAACTCTGATCCGAGGTCAAATACTAAAAGTCAAACTTGGTCAACTCTTCCAAGTTAAAGCTTCAAATATGAAATTCATTCTTCCGAATCGATCCCGGATCAACTGAAAACCAAAACCAGCGATTCAAACAGTCATAATGCATTATACGAAGCTATCCAACACTTTAAATAGCTGAACAAAAGTGAAATTTCTCAAAACGACCGATCGGGTTGTTATATTCTCCCCCACTTAAACATACGTTCGTCTTCGAACGTGCCAAGAGTCGTTAAGGCAATCAAATCACGGTGTAACCTTACCATGCACATACCCGGGGGTGATACCACGTCACCCCGCTCCATATAACCCTACCAACACAATATAACTGGAGATTCTTACTTAAACCTTAGTCTGTAAACCTTAGAACCCAATTTCCAACATCCGAAATTCATTACAAGACCCGAATCTCACAACTATACATTGTATAAGTTTGAACAGGTTGTGCCAAGCCATAACCATGATCGAATATGTAATCACGTGATACATCACATCACTCAGTTACTCACAACAATAACTGCTGACCACCAAAGCTACCCAAAAGCAAATCCGGTACAGATAGTAAACCTCATATCAAATAAAACCTCGTTCAAAACCTTCGTACATTGCCGATGATGAAAGAAACACACATAATATCTTAAACACTCCTTTGATCAATAGTCCAAGGAGCTCACTCGTCCGACCAGGGCCATTTCCCAGATCCTTAGCAGAAATATAGTATCATTCTTCCGAACATTCCTTATCCAAATACGATAGTGCAAATCTCAGGTCTAGAAACCTCATCTCAGCCAATATAAGCAGCCCAACCGACAAGCACCACCAAAAACCATATGGAGCCCCACATAACGCGGTTCCGTACACCAAACAAGTAATAATTTAGATATGACAGATAATAGTAAGAAGGTTAAATAAGAAGGCTACCAATCAAGTTAAGCAGGCAGGGAAATTTCAACATTTTCCTATGAACTATTTTCAAACAAGTAAGAGCAAAGCACATGAAATAAGCATAAGGAATTACATCTCATCACAGTACAGTTGCGGCGCGCAACCCGATCTAATAATATTGATCCATATAGGGGTATCCATCGAGCCAAAATGCTCGGGTTCACTGATTACATGTTCGTCAACATCAAGCACGATGAGTGCACAATTATAACTTGTGGGGGAATGATTAGGCACAAACAATATTGAGGAAGACAAAGACAACTATGGTGTAATAAGCCAGTCAACATCACAAGGGACATCTTGCCCATAACGCCATAAGGCCCATACAAAGTTACAATATGCGTGCGAAAAATCATGTAACCCTTACAACCCGTCGTAGCATAAAAGAGAAATAGATGACATAGACCATGGTGCAAATAACATCCATTCCGTCTGAAGATATACCTATGGTAACAAATACGCAAGAGCAAGCAAATCTGACTCGATACAGATTACACATTCTCATTAGGCTCACAATTAATTCCTAAACAAAATTTTCGATCATTCCCAAACAGGTAAATAACCTTCCAAAAGTCCATAGCAACCCTTCCATAACACATACCATCAATCATAAAATCCTCAACATTCCTTCACAACTCGCAATCAAGAAACAGTCTGCTAACGAGAACATCCAGTCTCTGGACCTCATGAATACCAGAATCTTCATATTCGGTCCCAACACTGCCGCTAAATGGCTGATACATCACTCAAACTCCATCATCTTATAGAAAAATACCCACAAGTCAAAACACAATGCACCTGCCAACATGGGCACTCTCCTTCGACGATATCAAATAGTACCCACATACCTCTTAAACATCTGAAATCGTCTGCGTCATCTAGAGCTCATATCCTTTCCTTCAAAACTAAACCGCACCCTTGTACATGCAACTTTCAACCCCACACGGTGCACCACCACTAACATACTAACTCGTATCAATACGAGAATCAATTCCGAGCCACCATTAGTTGAACATCTCATCAACCGAGAACCTTTCATTTAACTCAATCCAGGAGAATATCACCACACACAATATAGCTTTTATACCTATAGCAAACATAAACTCCGGCCGTGGGCATAACCATGATGAATTCTTCGAAACTCAATAACACATAATTGAGTCATCAGAAGTGATCACCTTTAACTCAACCGAGTCACCCATACTGCTAACCATCCGCAGCATCGCAAACCGTTGACACATAGCGAATACCAAGTGCACAATGTCGCATATGAGCGAATAGGAAGAATCAAAATCGTAGGTTACAAGATGAAACAAGGCCGCACGATAAGGAAAGAAAGAAGGGAAATTTTCCTAAATGCGTTGTAGCCTCTCACAGATAGGTATGGACGTCATCATACCATTCGCAAGACTCTACTAGACACTGGCTCATGACTCATAGAACCTACGAACCTAGTGCTCTAATACCAGCTTGTCACGATCGAAAATCCATTAGTCGTGATGGCACCTAACACAACCCATTAGGTCACCCAATTAACAGTTAACACAATTCTAATAAAATAAAGGTGATCAACATATGATATGTCCGGATTCCACACGATAACCCAAGGTCTGGTAGTACAAGACATGAGCTACTAAGACTGGATTATTGCAAAAAATAGATATAAAATAAATACAACTTCTATTTGAAATGTACATAAACAGAATTCAACTCTAGAACTATCCAGGGACAAGTGGTAGCCACATCCAGAAGGCACGAACATCTTCAGAGTCATGTACTTAATAAGTATCCTGACTAACCTCGGTGAAGTAGTGACGATGCTCTTTAGTTAAAAGATACTCACTGATATAATCTGTGTAGTAGACTAACAATAGAACACTACTAGAACATAACAGAACATGGTACAAGGAAACAATATGTGAAACAGTAAATGATTACTAGAAGAAATCATGATTAATATTCCCTAATATCACGACCAATTCTTTCCTTAGAGCGATAAAACAACAAATCATGGTAGTAAATCCATACTTTCATAGTGTGAGAAATATACTCAAGACATCAAATCAAATGGCATGGAAACAAGCTTCGTGCATTTATCTCATCCTCACCAAATATGCGCATAACAGTACTAACCAGGTGGCAGAAATGCCTATACCGATAATGACAAAGTAAGAAATACACAAGTAGCAATAATGAACAAGGCAATACATATGGACAACGGTAATAGACTAGGTTGAAGGCATGGGAGTAATGACAACAATTAGGAAAGAGGAACATAAACTTCACCTAACTATCATGGTGGAAGACCTAGATGTAGATATAACAAATAAGAGGGGGAAGCACGATCTTTATGAGCTGACAAATAGAAGGCATGAATGACTAATATGGTTGAAGACTTATACTAAAGTGCAACAAAGTAGAAACGACATGTAGATAGATATATCAGCAAGATGGAGGCATGATATTTGCAAGTTAAACAAGTATAAGGCATGGTCAACACAACAACAATTTGTATGATTCCCGTCCCTAGTAAAGAGAGAATGCTAGGCCACCCGAAGAGCCAGTGGATAGAGCAAGGGGAGCTAAAAGCGAGGAATGTTTTGTTGAAGTTTTCAGAATAAGGTAATAGACAAAAATATTAGTAGGAGAATAAGAAGAGAGTAAATAAAGTATTATGAGTAAGATGTGATAATTGGTGATAACGGTAAATCAAAATATGATATGATGACAGAGTCTATAGTTAAGTAAAGGAAAATACAAGAGGTGATAGGCTTTGAGACAACAAAAGAGTATAGGCCAAAAGTCATATCCTCATTTCGAGAAATGAGTTGGTGAGTCCAATGTGATTACCAGAACAAAAATTTAGACCACCGGAGTAAGAGAAATCAGCATGGGCTAGTGAACAAGATAAACTGAACGTCAATTCGAGATCGAATGATGTGATAATAGTCGAAATAAAGAGAATTTCAAAGATCGCATTCCAGCAATAATAAATTGGACAACAGAAGAATAACCTTTAAAGGTCATTTAGACGGAGGCCAAAGCAAAAACTTTGAGAAAAGTTAAGCTTAAGGGACTAAGTGTGCCAGTTACACTAGGTGTCACCCTCGTGCGTAAGGAATTCAGTTATCCGTGGTAGAGAAGGATTACCGCAAGGAGAGTAAGAGTTAGTAAAGACATGAAAATACGCCAAAGATGAAGAGGTAAACCATATATAGGTAAATCTTCATAGCATTAAATGCTAGTACTCCCCTTAAAGGGGGAAGACAGTGTGATATGGTAGTAAGCCGGAGTTATGTAGTTCAAGTAACTATGGAATAGTAAAGAAAGAATGTGGTAAAAAGGCGAAAGGAATGAGATTGCATTTATTCAGATCCTATAGATATGTTACGACTCCAGAACATTATTCAAGCACGATCTGGGGAGAGGCAATAAGGGTTCCCACACCAGATGTTATTGATAAATAAGTGCGAATGAACACTTGATACATAAGGAGCTAGTGCGAGAGGTATGTTAAGACAAAAGAAAAAACCCAAGAAAGATTACACGGAATATAGATATGAGAATGGACCAACGAGTAGTTAGTAGTTGATTAAAGAAAAGCCTAGTTATGGCTAGACAAGAGGATACAGATAAATCAGCAGATCGTGCAAGATAAACATAGTGAACCCCAGCATAGGGAATTCGGCCTTGCAGATACGACATCATAATCCTTGAGAAATATTTAGATAAGAGTTGAGGTAGTTATAGTTGCCATAAAGGTGTTACAGAAATAAAAGAGTGCCATGGGGGAGAAAACAAAAAATTGAGTTCAGAAGTAACCCTACGAGAACAAGGGCATGGAGGTAAGTAACTAAGGATAATGATAGCGAGCAAGAACATCAGAAATTCTGTGGGGTATACAATGTAATAAGCTCGCAGCTTTACAAGAGTCAGAGGGTTTTCCTAAGCACTGCAACGAAAGACTAGTTGAGAAAATAAGGAAGAAGACTTCAAGCTAAGCATAGTGAGCTAAAGAGGAAATGATCTTATAACAACAATCTCACTACAATATTGTCTGCACTCCATAAGAAAGTGGCACCTATCGTGGCTAATGAACGAAAAAAAGTAATATTCAAGATCATATGAGTGGCACAAAATTCCAATAGGTGTGGGCACTAAGATAAGCCAAGTACTCATTCAACAAGTGGCAGAACGACCAGGAAAAGTAATTGCTTACTTTTGAAAGAAAGCTGAGAAGGCACGAATGGAATTATTCAATCAATGACCCAGAGTTAGTTACATTATGAATGCACTTAAGATTTTGAAGTATTATCCATGCAACATATATGTTGACATTCCTGTAGCTATAGGAGACTCCAGTATAAGTTAAAGGAAACAATTGAGTCCACCTCACAGACAAAGGCTTGAATTGTTAGAAGATTATATTATGGATGTTCCATAGCGTCTACCAAAGGCGAAAGTAATAACTAATACCTTGACCTGCATATCGGAAGATAACTTAAGCCTACTTAAGGGCTGGGAGAGAAGAGGAAACTAAAGTTAGATCAGCTAAGTGAATCAGAAGTCTTATTATTAGACCCGGATAAATATAGAAATCGTGATTCAAAACACTGCAAAATCACTCTTAATATCAGAGGTACAAGAGAGATAGTACAACAACCATATTCTATAATGGCTCAAGATAGTACAACAACCATATTCTATAACGGCTCTACGATAAAACAGTTAGAAAAGTGCCATCCTCATAAGGAGTAAGTATGAAACTCCCACTGGATTGTATATGCACCATAGGTGCAAGTATTATGGTAGAGCTTTAAGGTGTGGATGTGAGTTCCACCAATGTGGAAGGGAGGCTATGAAAGCCACAGAAGATATGATGCGAGATTTAAAGGTAAGAAAGGTAAAGTTAAAGGAGGTACGAGATACTCAAGTGCAGAAGGTTGTGAATAGTCATGACTTCAGATAGAGGGCTAGAAACGTCGTGATTCAGTATCCAGAAATGATAGTGGGGTCGTCAGTAGCATATCTTCCAATCAATGGTTTCCAAGTATCGAGAGGTCTAGTTAAGAGAGTAAGAAGAGTTAGAGACATCGTGATGTCTCGCTTGAGGCTCCATAATAACATAAGGAAATCTGGTGCTATCAAGTTAAAGGAAGGTTGCGAGTAGTATAAATAGATATGTGTCGGTTGCAAGCTAAAGTATAGTAGAGCGACAAGGTTTTGGGTAGACGGGAGTAAGGATAAGAAAAGGTAAGTAAGAAGGTGACGATAATAGGTAAGCCCTTGGGATTAAACTCATAAAAAAATAGAGCTGATGGTTTCCGTAAGTTATAAAAAAGCTCAGTACACCTTGAATGAACTCGGAGGAGTTTAAGATTAGGAGCATTTATAAAATAGGGAATGCTGCCCTGGTAGTAAAATAAGGGTGTAATTGTGATAAATGTTAAGAGGATGACATTTAGGCTTTCAATTGAGTAATTATTCAAGGATAAGGGACATGTTTTTGATAGAGTATGTCCCTCAGAGCTTCAGGGACGCATGGCGTGTGGAGTTTGAGCAGTTGCGCCAGGATACTATGACTGTTTCAGAGTATGCAGTGCGTTTCAGTGACTTGCTAGACATGCACCGGCCTTGGTTTCTACAGTTCGAGAGAGGGTTCGCCGGTTTATTGAGGGACTCATTCCCAGCATCAGGACTAGTATGGCGGGGGAGATAGACATGGATATCTCGTATCAGCAGGTGGTGAGTATTGCTAGGAGAGTATAGGGCATGCTTGCTCGGGATAGGGAGAAGGGCAAGGCCAAGAGGTCTCGAGAGTCGGGCCATTATTCTGGTACCCGTTCCCCAGCTGCAGTTCGTCATGGTAGGGGTTATGTGAGTCGCCCCATTCATTCATCTCTTCCAGCCGCCAGTGGTATTCCAGCTCCTCCTAGACCTTAGTAGCCTTATTATGCACCTCTAGTATCTAGTGTGCCTCCTGCACGGGGTGCTATCAGCGGTCACTCCAGCAGGCCTGGCCCGAGTCAGTCACAGCCGCCACTCCCTTCTAGAGCTTATTTTGAGTGTGTAGACACATGCCATATGGTGAGGGACTGCCCTAGACTTAGGAGGGCTGAACCTCCACAAACTTCTCAGCCACATCATGCTCCACCAGGTCCTCAGGCTATGATTACAGCACCAGCTGCCACCCCACTTGCTCAGCCAGCCCGAGGTGGAGGTCGGGGTGGTGGAGGTCGCCCTAAAGGGGGAGGCCAGGCTAGATACTACGCCCTTCCTGCTTGTTCAGAGGCTGTCGCTTCTGATTCTATCATTACAGGTATTGTTCCAGTCTGTCATAGAGATTGCACCGGTTCTATTCAATCCAGGCTCCACTTATTCCTATGTGTCCTCTTATTTTGCCCCATATTTGGGTATATCTCGGGATTCTTTGAGTTCCTATGTTTATGTATCTACTCTTGTGAGAGATTCTCTTATAGTGGATCGCGTTTATCGGTCGTGTTTGATTACTCTTAGTGGTTTTGAGACCAGAGCCGATTTATTATTGCTCAACATGGTAGATTTTGATATTATCTTGGGCATGGACTAGTTGTCGCCCCATTATGCTGTACTTGATTGTCACGCCAAAACCGTGATGCTGGCTATGCCAGGTTTACCGCGATTAGAGTAGAGGAGTACCTTAGATTACACCCCCAACAGAGTTATTTCATTTCTTAAAGCTCAACGAATAGTTGAGAAGGGGTGTGACACGTATGTAGCCTATGTGAGATATGTCAGTATTGATACCCCTATAGTTGATTCAGTCCCAGTAGTGAGGGATTTTCCTGATGTATTTCCAACTGATATTCCGAGCATGCCGCCCGACAGAGATATTGACTTTGGCATTGATTTGTTGCCGGGCACTCAGCCCATCTCTATTTCTCCTTATCGTATGGCCCCTCCTGGGTTGAAGGAACAATTACATGTCACGACCCAATTTCCCCTCCGTTGGGTTTCGTGACGGCACCTAGTCTTAAGGACTAGGTAAGCCTAATATTTACAGAAGAACAACAATAATAAATAACATCTTAAAATTTTTCTGGAATGAATCCTTTATACAATGAGCATATTCCCAAAACCCGATAGTACAAGTCATAAGCTCTACAGAGTTTCGCTACCACCTCTAAACACAACCGTATGGAAATAAGTACAACGGTGTGAATATAAAATAGGAAGGTGACACCAAAGCCTGCGAACACAGTAGCAGGGCTACCTTGAGTCTCCTCGGCAAGAATCCGCACAGCTACTAGCGAACAATACCTGGATCTGCACAAAAAAAAATGTGCAGAAGTGTAGTATGAGCACACCACAGCGGTGCCCAGTAAGTATCGAGACCAACCTCGGTGAAGTAGTGACGAGGAACAGTCAAGACAAACTGGTCGAATATACAGAACATGATATTTATATAGTGACTGCTAACAATAAAGTAATTACAAATAAGGGAAGAAAACAACAATTACTTAGCGGAACACCATAAGGAAAACACGGAAAGGTAAGCGAGAATACAACCCAAATCCGAAATCACAAATACAATAAAGACAAATCATAACTCAACAACTCCGATAGTTTTCAGCTTGAGTTTTAACCAACAAGCGTCAATCAAATAGTCAAACCTTTAAGCGATAAAAATGATTTGAAATATACTTCATTCAAATAAATGTTCTTTTCAAAAGAGTCCCTTCAAAATAAGTGCTTTTCGAATATAAACTTTTCAAGTAGATAACCTTCGCATATCAGTCACTCTATGACACCTCATCTCATAACCATACAATACGGGTCTCAATACCTGAACCCTAACACTTGGCATCCTGTGCCCTCATCATACCTCCTAATCATACTGACAACTCACGTGCCCAAAAGAGTCGTTCTCACATAGAAGGCAAACAGCAAGGGTGTGCGTCTATACTCAGAAATCTCAAGGAGCCTCCTATCTGATAAGGGTGATTAACCATGTGTATGCTTGTGCAAGTGTTCCAACATAGTTCAGACCAACCAGTAATTATAAGGAATAGAACGGACAACACCTATAATATTTACATAGGGATAGGATCAATGAAACATCAGCTCAGAACGTAATGATTTTTAACAGGGGTTCTCCCAGGATATCGTCCCATAGTCCCAAACGTAAATACTCGGGGATCTCTCAGTATCCTCAATATATGTGCTGGGGATCTCTTGGTATCCCGAGGATCTTTTAGTATCCTCAATATATATGTACAGGGGAATCTCCCGGGTGCGGTCCCGTAGTACCAAAAGTAAATATGCAGAGGATCTCCTGGGATGTCATCCCGTAGTCCCAAATATAAATATCCAGTGGATCTCCCGAGTGTCGTCCCGTAGTCCATCTCATAATGCGGAGAGAAATCTCCCAGGTGCACTCCCGTAGTCCCAAAAGTAAACATGCAGGGGGATCTCCCGGAATACCGATCCATAGTCCCAAAGTAAACATGCAGGGGGATCTCCCGGAATACCTATCCGTAGTCCCAAAGTAAACATGCAGGGGGGATCTCCCGGAATACCGATCAGTAGTCCCAAAGTAAATACACAGCGCAACCAAAAGAAACAACAGTTACAGCACAACAGAAAGCTCGTAGATCACCACAATAAATATAACCACAACACGACAATAATACAAGGTAAGACAAGTAAATCGACTCAAGGGCTATAAATCACAAGGAAACGGTAGAACCAGCTCACAAGGAATAACCACAGAAAAGAATGCTGGCATAAAGGAAACAGTTCAACAACGGGAAAACTAACATGTAGCAACGATCCCGCAATATACAAGTCAATAACAAGGAAATTAACACGAGTCAAGTAGTCCCAAATAAAGGCAAGTCAACAAGATATAAATTATCTAAACTCCTTTTAAGGTTGGACAAATTTTGAGGATATTCAAAAATTCAATTAAGGGAAGATGATCTTAGCTTCACTTAAGACTAAACAATTTCAAGAGGGGTAATAAAAATTCTCAAATAAGATAAGCAACTATGAAAAGATAGCTAGCATGACAATAGGAGAGGCGAAATTCTTCAGTTAAATCAATTAGGAGTCCATTAGGCAATAAGACTGAATCATGAAGCAATTAATTCCAATTATGCATGTAGAGGTGAAACAAATAAATAGGAAACTCAGTTATGTCAAGAAAACATTCCTACACAGTGAATATAAAGACCTAAGAACTCTAAAAGGCCAATTTTTTCACAAATAAGTCCGAGCACGCACTCGTCACCTCGCGTACACAAACTACAATCAACATAGAAGACTCAAATCCTAAGGGGAAGTCCCCCACACAAGGTTAGGCAAGACACTTACCTTAATCCGGCCAATTGAATACTCAATTTAGCTTTTCCTTTACAAATTCATCAACGCTCGGCTCAATCTAGCCAAAAACGACTTGAATACATCAAACAATGCAAGAGAAAACAATTTCAATTAACAAAACTATGATTCTTATACAATTTGCAAAACGTCAACAAAAGTCAACTCCCCGAGCCCGCACCTCGGAACCCGACAAAATTTACAAAAATAGAATACCCATTCCGATACGAGTTCACCCATACGAAAATTATCTAATTCCGACACCATTTGGTCCCTCAAATTATCATTTTACATTTTTGAAAGATTTCACAAATTTTCCCCAAATTTTCCTTTATATTCTCATGAATTTGATGTTAAATCTAAGATATAATCACAATATATAGTTGGAAATTAATTAGAGACACTTACCCAATGATTTGGTATGAAAATCTTCTCTCAAAATCGCCCACTCTCGGAGTTAGGGTTCAAAGAATATGAAAAATGAGCAAAAACTCGAGTTACACAGCTGAAAACAAGCTGCAGATGTCGCATTTGCGATCCAGGGTTCGCAATTGCGAACCCTCGCAAAAGCGAAGAAAGCCTTCACAATTGCAAACAAGGAAGGGCTGGAAAAGGTTGCATTTGTGACGAAAAGTTCGCAATTGCGAACTGGGCATCGCAATTGCGGTGGATATGTTCGCAATTGCGACCATACCAGAAGCAGCAGTTTTTCCCGACACAAAAATGAGCATAACTTCCTCATACGATGTCCAAATTCGATGATTCTTTTTGCTATGGCTCCGTAATTACGATACGGATCTAATGGTCCAATAAAAACTGAATTTTGAGCTCATTTGCTTAATGTGGTACCCTTTATTCCCAAAGAAATGACGTTGAAACATCAAATAAGAGCGCAATACAACCCGAAACACACCCGAGGCCCCCGCGACCCCGTCTACACACACAAAGAAGTATATAACCTAACACGGACTCGCTCAAGGTCTCAAATCATATCAAACAATGTCGAAACGACGAATCACCCCACGAATCGAGCTATGAACTTCCAAATCTTCCAACTTCGAAAACTTGTGCCGAAATCGATCAAATCAACCCGGAATGACGCCAAATTTTGCAGACAAGTCCAAAATGACATAACGGAGCTGTTCCAACTCTCGGAATCGTATGCTGACCCCGATATCACAAAAGTCAACTATGGGTCAAACTTCTTCATTTTCCAAACTTCAACTTTTCAAACTTTCGCCGAAACGCCTCAAATTACCCTACGGACCTCCAAATCCGAATCCGGACGCACGCCTAAGTCCAAAATCACCATACGAAGCTATTAAGACCACCCAAAACCCATTCCGGGGCCGTTTACTCAAAGGTCCAATTTCGGTCAAAATCTCACCGTTTAAACTTCCAAAACTAGTTTCCTTCTTCCAATTTGACTCTGAATCATCCGTTAACTGAATAAAACCATGCACGCAAGTTGATACACATATTATGAAGCTGTTCAAGACCTTACGCTGCCAAACGGAGCTTAAATTCTCAAAATGACCGGCCGGCTCGTTACATCCTCCCCCTCTTAAAACCAACGTTCATCCTCGAACGTGCCAAGATTCGCCTCGAAGTCCTCAAGTTGCTGAATGCACACTTCCAACTTACACCCACGGGTGATCCCACGTCACCCCAATCCACATAAACCTGACGACATCATCTCAACTGAAATTTAGCCTTTCTATCAATACCAATAAGCCTTAGAGCTAGAATTCTCACCTTCCATCCATTTCCAAAGACCCGATTCTAAATCCATACCCTGTATCAGTCTCAACCAGCTACATCAATTCGTGCCAACACCCATATAGTACAACCTTACAACATGACACGTCGCACATAGGCCCACAGTAACATTGTTGATCACAATATTCGCTCGAAACCAAATTCAGCACCGGCCCTAAGCCTCATATTCAATAGGGACCCGTTCCAAACCTCCACAACACTGACGGTGATGCAAGAACACGAAGACCTCATAGACAAACACCCAAATCAACAAGCCACAACCAACACCACTGGACACATACTGCGCAAGCTAAAATTCAAGAAACACAGAACGAAAATGACTGAATATGAAAGGAAAAACACATAGGAGAACTATCAAACAAGCCCGACAGGCACAACTGTCTATCAGTACCAACCTACAAAATAACACAACAAGAAAATAATTAAAGCATATGAACAATTCACAAGGATCTCATACTGGTATAACTTCCACCGCGGTACACAGCCCGATTCAAACATATCAAATCACATGAAATCACGAGGGTCTTACCCTCAACTCTGAATCACAAGTAGGATATACCTCAAACCAGTTGAAAACTTTCACTAGACCAATTTCAGTCACAAATTACAACAAGTACTGGCTCCCATACCGGTGGAGCATAAAAATCATAGCTCGTAGCCAAAAATACTCAGAAATCATATCAAGCCTACCGAAATGGACAATAGGAATTTACTACTAGTCTCATAACTCTCGATAATGAATAAAAACAGATGATAGACACGACTATCACTCACAGAACCTTCCAACAGGGTAACACATAAACAGTGTGCAAATCATGAAACGCACCCATAAGTGGAGCAACAAATCGGGGAACTCGCCCCGATAAGCTGAACTGTAATGAACTATTGATGGTGCTCCTCTATAACAAATCAAAATCATACCTGAATGACATCATCTGGAGCAACAGCCTTAAGCCCACTATATGAAACACATCAACCTGTCGGGCCTCCCCCCTTTTGGGCGCCCTCTACTCACCTAAATACCTTGCTGTGACACATCTGTCCGAAATCTGGGGAAATCTCTCACCATGTGGCTAGTATATCCACACTCAAAGCAACCCCTCTACTGACGTGGCTGTGGGAACTGAGCGGTACGGTTACTCTGAGATCCATGAACACCTGAATCACTGTGAAGCCTGAAGCGCAAACTGAACTGGCTGACCCACGAAACCTTCACCATGTCGTACCCTGCCTCCAGAATAAAGGCCAGCAGATCTCTCCGATCCACGAGGCCTCCTTGCCTCCCTGCACTCCCTCTCTCCTGATCTCGTCTATCCTCTCGCTCCCGATCCCACATGCCCTCTAACCGGCGAACGATCCCTACCACCTGCTGAGACGAAACATCTGACTCCAACTCTCGAGCCATGCTGAACCGAAGTGACTGAGGTACAAACTCTCTCAAATCATCTCTGAAAACTGCCTAGGGTATACATTCAGATCTGGAGGCATACCTAATTAACGATAAGGGCAGAGATCTCCTCTCTCCTTCGGACCCTCTACCTCTACTTAAGTGATGCTGCATCGTCCGGCTACCCAACTCATATGCCTGCCACCACTGATAAGCCGCTCCCTTAACCTGGAACGTAGAAATAGCAACCCCATTCGTCTCAACATTACCCATAGTGCTGATAATGCGATGGCACTCCTCTATGAAACCCATTGTGCTCTCTTGAGCCAAACCGCTGAATGTAGGAGGGTCACATTTTCTTGAACCTTGCAAATCTAAGTTACTCTCCCTCGGATGGTGCTGCCCTGACCATGGGCTGAACTGGAACCACCAATTGTGCTGCCATGACACCTGGGACCTGACTAACGGAAACTCGCTACTCTGAGTGTGGTCTAGCTGCGGCACATAGTCCTCGTCGGCCTCTGCCTCTGCCTCTAGCAATACCTATTCCGGAAGCAGCGCCATCGATAACCGCAGCTCGTGTCCTCACCGTCGGTGAGAGAGTGGAAGGATAAAATTGCAAACTCCAAGATCAATAAGCTCGCACGATATGAATGAAGGAAGTGAGATTGTCCTAATAGTTCCGTAGCCTCTCGAAGATAAGTACAAACGTCTCCGTACCGATCCGCAAGACTCTACTAAACTCGTTTATGACTCGTAGCACCTATGAACCTAGAGCTCTGATACCAACTTGTCACGACCCAATTTCCCCTCCGTTGGGTTTCGTGACGGCACCTAGTCTTAAGGACTAGGTAAGCCTAATATTTACAGAAGAACAACAATAATAAATGACATCTTCAAGTTTTTCTGGAACGAATCCTTTATACAATGAGCATATTCCCAAAACCCGGTAGTACAAGTCATAAGCTCTATAGAGTTTCGCTACCACCTCTAAACACAACCATATGGTAATAAGTACAACGGTGTGAATATAAAATAGGAAGGTGACTCCAAAGCCTGCGAACATAGCAGCAGGGCTACCTTGAGTCTCCTCGGCAAGAATCCGCACAGCTACTAGCGAACAATACCTGGATCCACACAAAACAAATGTGCAGAAGTGTAGTATGAGCACACCATAGCGGTGCCCAGTAAGTATCAAGACTAACCTCGGTGAAGTAGTGATGAGGAATAGTCAAGACACCTACTGGTCGAATATACAGAATATGATATTTATATAGAAACTACGCGATACGGCTAACAATACAGTAATTACAAATAAGGGAAGAAAACAACAATTACTTAGCGGAACACCATAAGGAATACACGGAAAGGTAAGCGAGAATACAACCCAAATCCGAAATCACAAATACAATAAAGACAAGTCATAACTCAACAACTCCGATAGTTTTCAGCTTGAGTTTTACCCAACAAGCGTCAATCAAATAGTCAAACCTTTATGCGATAAAAATGATTCGAAATATACTTCATTCAAATAAATGTTCTTTTCAAAAGAGTCCCTTCAAAATAAATGCTTTTCGGATATAAACTTTTCAAGTAGATAACCTTCGCATATCAGTCACTCTGTGACACCTCATCTTAGAACCATACAATACGGGTCTCAATACCTGAACCCTAACACTTGGCATCCTGTTCCCTCATCACACCTCCTAATCATACTGACATCTCACGTGCCCAAAAGAGTCATTCTCACATAGAAAGCAAATAGCAAGGGTGTGCGTCTATACTCAGAAATCTTAAGGATCCTCCTATCCGATAAGGGTGATTAACCATGTGTATGCTTGTGCAAGTGTTCTAACATAGTTCAGACCAACCAGTAATTATAAGGAATAGAACGGACAACACCTATAATGTTTACACATGGATAGGATCAATGAAACATCAGCTCAGAACGCAATGATTTTTAACAGGGGATCTCCCAGGATATCGTCATGTAGTCCCAAACGTAAATACTCGAGGATCTCTCAGTATCCTCAATATATGTGCTGGGGATCTCTCGGTATCCCGAGGATCTCTTAGTATCCTCAATATATATGTTCCCGGGTGCGGTCCCGTAGTACCAAAAGTAAATATGCAGAGGATCTCCTGGGATGTCATCCCGTAGTCCCAAATATAAATATCCAGTGGATCTCCCAGGTGTCGTCCCGTAGTCCATCTCATAATGCGCATGGAAATCTCCCGGGTGCAGTCCCGTAGTCCCAAAAGTAAACATGCAGGGGGATCTCCCGGAATACCGATCCGTAGTCCCAAAGTAAATATGCAGGGGGATCTCCCGGAATACCTATCCGTAGTCCCAAAGTAAACATGCAGGGGGAGAACTCCCGGAATACCGATCCGTAGTCACAAAGTAAATACGCAGCGCAACCAATAGAAATAACAGTTACAACACAACAGAAAGCTCGTACATCACCACTATACATATAACCACAACATGAAAATAATACAAGGTAAGACAAGTAAATCAACTCAAGGGCTATAAATCACAAGGAAATGGTAGAACCAGCTCACAAGGAATAACCACAGAAAAGAATGCTGGCATAAAGGGAATAGTTCAACAATGGGAAAATTAACATGTAGCAACGATCCCACAATATACAAGTCAATAACAAGGAAATC
The DNA here is from genome assembly GCF_001879085.1 of Nicotiana attenuata. Classification (NCBI taxonomy): domain Eukaryota; kingdom Viridiplantae; phylum Streptophyta; class Magnoliopsida; order Solanales; family Solanaceae; genus Nicotiana; species Nicotiana attenuata. The sequence continues at coordinate 101,694 of NW_017674019.1, forward strand.
AACACGAGTCAAGTAGTCCCAAATAAAGGCAAGTCAACAAGATATAAATTATCTAAACTCCTTTTAAGGTTGGACAAATTTTGAGGATATTCAAAAATTCAATTAAGGGAAGATGATCTTAGCTTCACTTAAGACTAAACAATTTCAGAAGGGGTAATAAAAATTCTCAAATAAGATAAGCAACTATGAAAAGATAGGATGACAATAGGAGAGGCGAAATTCTTCAGTTAAATCAATTAGGAGTCCATTAGGCAATAAGAGTGAATCATGAAGCAATTAATTCCAATTAAGCATGTAGAGGTAAAACTAATAAATAGGAAACTCAGTTATGTCAAGAAAACATTCCTACACAGTGAATATAAAGACCTAAGAACTCTAAAGGGCCAATTTTTTCAAAAAAAAGTTCGAGCACGCATTCGTCACCTCGCGTACACGAACTACAATCAACATAGAAGACTCAAATCCGAAGGGGAAGTCCCCCACACAAGGTTAGGCAAGACACTTACCTTAATCCGGCCAATTGAATACTCAATTTAGCTTTTCCTTTACAAATTCATCAACGTTCGGCTCAATCTAGCCAAAAACGACTTGAATACATCAAACAATGCAAGAGAAAACAATTTCAATTAACAAAACTATGATTCTTATACAATTTGCAAAACGTCAACAAAAGTCAACTCCCCGAGCCCGCACCTCGGAACCCGACAAAATTTACAAAAACAGAATACCCATTCCGATACGAGTTCACCCATACGAAAATTATCTAATTCCGACAACATTTGGTCCCTCAAATCATCATTTTACATTTTTGAAAGATTTCACAAATTTTCCCCAAATTTTCCTTTATATTCTCATGAATTTGATGTTAAATCTAAGATATAATCACAATATATAGTTGGAAATTAATTAGAGACACTTACCCAATGATTTGGTATGAAAATCTTCTCTCAAAATTGTCCCACTCTCGGAGTTAGGGTTCAAAGAATATGAAAAATGAGCAAAAACT